>NC_134688.1:98605527-98908027 GCF_050947455.1 Rhinoderma darwinii
GGGCAGCTGATACTGTTGGCCGAGCCGGAGTTCCAGGGAGAGTGTTGGATAGTGGGGTGGGCTTAATAGTCGTGAAAATAGGGGGGGGGGCAGCTGATACTGTTGGCCGAGCCAGAGTTCCAGGGTGATTGGTGGTAGGTCCCGGTGGGGGGGCAGCGGGAGAAACCTACATCCCCATGCCCAGCCAGAGTTCCAGGGTGATTGGTGGTAGGTCCCGGTGGGGGGGCAGCGGGAGAAACCTACATCCCCATGCCCAGCCAGAGTTCCAGGGTGATTGGTGGTAGGTCCCGGTGGGGGGCAGCGGGAGCAACCTGCATCCTCATGCCCAGCCAGAGTTCCAGGGTGATTGGTGGTAGGTCCCGGTGGGGGGGCAGCGGGAGAAACCTACATCCCCATGCCCAGCCAGAGTTCCAGGGTGATTGGTGGTAGGTCCCGGTGGGGGCCAGCGGGAGCAACCTGCATCCTCATGCCCAGCCAGAGTTCCAGGGTGATTGGTGGTAGGTCCCGGTGGGGGGGCAGCGGGAGAAACCTACATCCCCATGCCCAGCCAGAGTTCCAGGGTGATTGGTGGTAGGTCCCGGTGGGGGCCAGCGGGAGAAACCTACATCCCCATGCCCAGCCAGAGTTCCAGGGTGATTGGTGGTAGGTCCCGGTGGGGGCCAGCGGGAGCAACCTGCATCCTCATGCCCAGCCAGAGTTCCAGGGTGATTGGTGGTAGGTCCCGGTGGGGGGGCAGCGGGAGAAACCTACATCCCCATGCCCAGCCAGAGTTCCAGGGTGATTGGTGGTAGGTCCCGGTGGGGGGGCAGCGGGAGAAACCTACATCCCCATGCCCAGCCAGAGTTCCAGGGTGATTGGTGGTAGGTCCCGGTGGGGGGCAGCGGGAGCAACCTGCATCCTCATGCCCAGCCAGAGTTCCAGGGTGATTGGTGGTAGGTCCCGGTGGGGGGGCAGCAGGAGAAACCTACATCCCCATGCCCAGCCAGAGTTCCAGGGTGATTGGTGGTAGGTCCCGGTGGGGGGGCAGCGGGAGAAACCTACATCCCCATGCCCAGCCAGAGTTCCAGGGTGATTGGTGGTAGGTCCCGGTGGGGGGGCAGCGGGAGAAACCTACATCCCCATGCCCAGCCAGAGTTCCAGGGTGATTGGTGGTAGGTCCCGGTGGGGGGCAGCGGGAGCAACCTGCATCCTCATGCCCAGCCAGAGTTCCAGGGTGATTGGTGGTAGGTCCCGGTGGGGGGGCAGCGGGAGAAACCTACATCCCCATGCCCAGCCAGAGTTCCAGGGTGATTGGTGGTAGGTCCCGGTGGGGGGCAGCGGGAGCAACCTGCATCCTCATGCCCAGCCAGAGTTCCAGGGTGATTGGTGGTAGGTCCCGGTGGGGGGGCAGCGGGAGAAACCTACATCCCCATGCCCAGCCAGAGTTCCAGGGTGATTGGTGGTAGGTCCCGGTGGGGGGGCAGCGGGAGAAACCTACATCCCCATGCCCAGCCAGAGTTCCAGGGTGATTGGTGGTAGGTCCCGGTGGGGGGCAGCGGGAGCAACCTGCATCCTCATGCCCAGCCAGAGTTCCAGGGTGATTGGTGGTAGGTCCCGGTGGGGGGGCAGCAGGAGAAACCTACATCCCCATGCCCAGCCAGAGTTCCAGGGTGATTGGTGGTAGGTCCCGGTGGGGGGGCAGCGGGAGAAACCTACATCCCCATGCCCAGCCAGAGTTCCAGGGTGATTGGTGGTAGGTCCCGGTGGGGGGGCAGCGGGAGAAACCTACATCCCCATGCCCAGCCAGAGTTCCAGGGTGATTGGTGGTAGGTCCCGGTGGGGGGCAGCGGGAGCAACCTGCATCCTCATGCCCAGCCAGAGTTCCAGGGTGATTGGTGGTAGGTCCCGGTGGGGGGGCAGCGGGAGAAACCTACATCCCCATGCCCAGCCAGAGTTCCAGGGTGATTGGTGGTAGGTCCCGGTGGGGGGGCAGCGGGAGAAACCTACATCCCCATGCCCAGCCAGAGTTCCAGGGTGATTGGTGGTAGGTCCCGGTGGGGGCCAGCGGGAGAAACCTACATCCCCATGCCCAGCCAGAGTTCCAGGGTGATTGGTGGTAGGTCCCGGTGGGGGCCAGCGGGAGCAACCTGCATCCTCATGCCCAGCCAGAGTTCCAGGGTGATTGGTGGTAGGTCCCGGTGGGGGGGCAGCGGGAGAAACCTACATCCCCATGCCCAGCCAGAGTTCCAGGGTGATTGGTGGTAGGTCCCGGTGGGGGGGCAGCGGGAGAAACCTACATCCCCATGCCCAGCCAGAGTTCCAGGGTGATTGGTGGTAGGTCCCGGTGGGGGGCAGCGGGAGCAACCTGCATCCTCATGCCCAGCCAGAGTTCCAGGGTGATTGGTGGTAGGTCCCGGTGGGGGGGCAGCAGGAGAAACCTACATCCCCATGCCCAGCCAGAGTTCCAGGGTGATTGGTGGTAGGTCCCGGTGGGGGGGCAGCGGGAGAAACCTACATCCCCATGCCCAGCCAGAGTTCCAGGGTGATTGGTGGTAGGTCCCGGTGGGGGGGCAGCGGGAGAAACCTACATCCCCATGCCCAGCCAGAGTTCCAGGGTGATTGGTGGTAGGTCCCGGTGGGGGGCAGCGGGAGCAACCTGCATCCTCATGCCCAGCCAGAGTTCCAGGGTGATTGGTGGTAGGTCCCGGTGGGGGGGCAGCGGGAGAAACCTACATCCCCATGCCCAGCCAGAGTTCCAGGGTGATTGGTGGTAGGTCCCGGTGGGGGGCAGCGGGAGCAACCTGCATCCTCATGCCCAGCCAGAGTTCCAGGGTGATTGGTGGTAGGTCCCGGTGGGGGGGCAGCAGGAGAAACCTACATCCCCATGCCCAGCCAGAGTTCCAGGGTGATTGGTGGTAGGTCCCGGTGGGGGGGCAGCGGGAGAAACCTACATCCCCATGCCCAGCCAGAGTTCCAGGGTGATTGGTGGTAGGTCCCGGTGGGGGGTCAGCGGGAGCAAACTGCATCCCCATGCCCAGCCAGAGTTCCAGGGTGATTGCAGGTAGGTCCCGGTGGGGTGGAAGGGGGGGCAGCGGGACCAACCTGTGTCCCTATGCCCAGCCAGAGTTCCAGAGTGATTGCAGGTAGGTCCCGGTGGGGTGGAAGGGGGGGGCAGCGGGACCAACCTGTGTCCCTATGCCCAGCCAGAGTTCCAGAGTGATTGCAGGTAGGTCCCGGTGGGGTGGAAGGGGGTCAGCGGGAGCAACTTGCATCCCCATGCCCAGCCAGAGAACCAGGGTGATTGCTGGTAGGTCCCGGTGGGGTGGAAGGGGGGGCAGCGGGACCAACCTGTGTCCCTATGCCCAGCCAGAGTTCCAGAGTGATTGCAGGTAGGTCCCGGTGGGGTGGAAGTGGGTCAGCGGGAGCAAACCGCATCCCCATGCCCAGCCAGAGTTCCAGGGTGATTGCAGGTAGGTCCCGGTGGGGTGGAAGGGGGGGCAGCGGGACCAACCTGTGTCCCTATGCCCAGCCAGAGTTCCAGAGTGATTGCAGGTAGGTCCCGGTGGGGTGGAAGGGGGTCAGCGGGAGCAACTTGCATCCCCATGCCCAGCCAGAGTTCCAGGGTGATTGCAGGTAGGTCCCGGTGGGGTGGAAGGGGGTCAGCTGGAGCAAACCGCATCCCCATGCCCAGCCAGAGTTCCAGGGTGATTGCAGGTAGGTCCCGGTGGGGTGGAAGGGGGGGCAGCGGGACCAACCTGTGTCCCTATGCCCAGCCAGAGTTCCAGAGTGATTGCAGGTAGGTCCCGGTGGGGTGGAAGGGGGTCAGCGGGAGCAAACCGCATCCCCATGCCCAGCCAGAGTTCCAGGGTGATTGCAGGTAGGTCCCGGTGGGGTGGAAGGGGGGGCAGCGGGACCAACCTGTGTCCCTATGCCCAGCCAGAGTTCCAGAGTGATTGCAGGTAGGTCCCGGTGGGGTGGAAGGGGGTCAGCGGGAGCAAACCGCATCCCCATGCCCAGCCAGAGTTCCAGGGTGATTGCAGGTAGGTCCCGGTGGGGTGGAAGGGGGGGCAGCGGGACCAACCTGTGTCCCTATGCCCAGCCAGAGTTCCAGAGTGATTGCAGGTAGGTCCCGGTGGGGTGGAAGGGGGTCAGCGGGAGCAAACTGCATCCCCATGCCCAGCCAGAGTTCCAGGGTGATTGCAGGTAGGTCCCGGTGGGGTGGAAGGGGGGGCAGCGGGACCAACCTGTGTCCCTATGCCCAGCCAGAGTTCCAGAGTGATTGCAGGTAGGTCCCGGTGGGGTGGAAGGGGGGGGCAGCGGGACCAACCTGTGTCCCTATGCCCAGCCAGAGTTCCAGAGTGATTGCAGGTAGGTCCCGGTGGGGTGGAAGGGGGTCAGCGGGAGCAACTTGCATCCCCATGCCCAGCCAGAGAACCAGGGTGATTGCTGGTAGGTCCCGGTGGGGTGGAAGGGGGGGCAGCGGGACCAACCTGTGTCCCTATGCCCAGCCAGAGTTCCAGAGTGATTGCAGGTAGGTCCCGGTGGGGTGGAAGTGGGTCAGCGGGAGCAAACCGCATCCCCATGCCCAGCCAGAGTTCCAGGGTGATTGCAGGTAGGTCCCGGTGGGGTGGAAGGGGGGGCAGCGGGACCAACCTGTGTCCCTATGCCCAGCCAGAGTTCCAGAGTGATTGCAGGTAGGTCCCGGTGGGGTGGAAGGGGGGGGCAGCGGGACCAACCTGTGTCCCTATGCCCAGCCAGAGTTCCAGAGTGATTGCAGGTAGGTCCCGGTGGGGTGGAAGGGGGTCAGCGGGAGCAACTTGCATCCCCATGCCCAGCCAGAGAACCAGGGTGATTGCTGGTAGGTCCCGGTGGGGTGGAAGGGGGGGCAGCGGGACCAACCTGTGTCCCTATGCCCAGCCAGAGTTCCAGAGTGATTGCAGGTAGGTCCTGGTGGGGTGGAAGGGGGTCAGCGGGAGCAAACCGCATCCCCATGCCCAGCCAGAGTTCCAGGGTGATTGCAGGTAGGTCCCGGTGGGGTGGAAGGGGGGGCAGCGGGACCAACCTGTGTCCCTATGCCCAGCCAGAGTTCCAGAGTGATTGCAGGTAGGTCCCGGTGGGGTGGAAGGGGGTCAGCGGGAGCAACTTGCATCCCCATGCCCAGCCAGAGTTCCAGGGTGATTGCAGGTAGGTCCCGGTGGGGTGGAAGGGGGTCAGCTGGAGCAAACCGCATCCCCATGCCCAGCCAGAGTTCCAGGGTGATTGCAGGTAGGTCCCGGTGGGGTGGAAGGGGGGGCAGCGGGACCAACCTGTGTCCCTATGCCCAGCCAGAGTTCCAGAGTGATTGCAGGTAGGTCCCGGTGGGGTGGAAGGGGGTCAGCGGGAGCAACTTGCATCCCCATGCCCAGCCAGAGAACCAGGGTGATTGCTGGTAGGTAAGGAGATCCATTTGGTGACCAAACAGCAGTGAAAATAAAAAGGCCCAAATGTCAAAGAATGACACTTTTAATACTGAAAGTGAAACATTTAAAATCAAGTTAAAGTGGGGTATGTTCAGAAATGTCAGAGACGGTAATGAGCAGCAGAGGCAGGCCGGGGCAGAGTTCCAGGGCCAGGGGTGTGACGGCAGGCAGCGTAGGCCGGGGCAGAGTTCCAGGGCGGTGGGTGAGAGGACTAGGCCTCAATCCAAGGAGATCCATTTGGTGACCAAGCAGCAGTGAAAATAAAAAGGCCCAAATGTCAAAGAATGCCATTTCTGCTACTGAAAGTGAAACATTTAAAAGTGAAACATTTAAAATCAAGTTAAAGTGGGGTATGTTCAAAAATGTCAGAGGCGGTGGTGAACAGCAAGGGCAGGCCGGGGCAGAGTTCCAGGGCCAGGGGTGTGACGGCAGGCAGCGTAGGCCGGGGCAGAGTTCCAGGGCGGTGGGGAGAGGACTAGGCCTCAATCCAAGGAGATCCATTTGGTGACCAAGCAGCAGTGAAAATAAAAAGGCCCAAATGTCAAAGAATGCCATTTCTGCAACTGAAAGTGAAACATTTGAAAGTGACACATTTAAAATCAAGTTAAAGTGGGGTATGTTCAAAAATGTCAGAGGCGGTAGTGAACAGCAGAGGTAGGCCGGGGCAGAGTTCCAGGGCCAGGGGTGTCACGGCAGGCAGCGTAGGCCGGGGAAGAGTTCCAGGGCGGTGGGGAGAGGACTAGGCCTCAATCCAAGGGGATCCATTTGGTGACCAAGCAGCAGTGAAAATGAAAAGGCCCAAATGTCAAAGAATGCCATTTCTGCAACTGAAAGTGAAACATTTGAAAGTGACACATTTAAAATCAAGTTAAAGTGGGGTATGTTCAAAAATGTCAGAGGCGGTAGTGAACAGCAGAGGTAGGCCGGGGCAGAGTTCCAGGGCCAGGGGTGTCACGGCAGGCAGCGTAGGCCGGGGCAGAGTTCCAGGGCAGTGGGGAGAGGACTAGGCCTCGATCTAAGGAGATCCATTTGGTGACCAAACAGCAGTGAAAATAAAAAGGCCCAAATGTCAAAGAATGACATTTTTGATACTGAAAGTGAACCATTTAAAATCAAGTGAAAGTGGAGTACGTTCAAAAATGTCAGAGGCGGTGGTGAACAGCAGGGGCAGGCCGGGGCATAGTTCCAGGGCCAGAGTGTGACGGCAGCACAGGCCGGGGCAGAGCTCCAGGGCCAGAGTGTGACGGCAGGCAGCATAGGCCGGGGCACAGTTCCAGGGCCAGAGTGTGACGGCAGGCAGCGTAGGCCGGGGCAGAGTTCCAGGGCGGTGGGGAGAGGACTAGGCCTCGAGATAAGGTGATCCATTTGGTGACCAAGCAGCAGTGGAAATAAAAAGGCCCAAATTTCAAAGAATGACATTTTTGATACTGAAAGTGAAACATTTAAAATCAAGTTAAAGTGGGGTACGTTCAAAAATGTCAGAGGCGGTAATGAGCAGCAGAGGCAGGCCGTGGGCACAGTTCCAGGGCCAGAGTGTGACGGCAGCACAGGCCGGGGCAGAGTTCCAGGGCCAGAGTGTGACGGCAGGCAGCATAGGCCGGGGCACAGTTCCAGGGCCAGAGTGTGACGGCACGCAGCGTAGGCCGGGGCAGAGTTCCAGGGCGGTGGGGAGAGGACTAGGCCTCGAGATAAGGAGATCCATTTGGTGACCCAACAGCAGTGAAAATAAAAAGGCCCAAATGTCAAAGAATGACATTTCTGCTACTGAAAGTGACACATTTAAAATCAAGTGAAAGTGGGGTATGTTCAAAAAATGTCAGAGGCGGTAATGAGCAGCAGAGGCAGGCCGGGGCACAGTTCCAGGGCCAGAGTGTGACACTGTCCGCCGATAGATAACCCTTTGCACATTATCGTCATCATCATTATCAGCAGCAGTTGCTGTCAGCCAGCTCCAGAGTGTATGAGCGGCGTGTGCTGCCCATTGCAGCCCAGGGTAGAGGAGCCGTGTGCAAGCTGTGCATGCCCGGGGGCAACAGTGTATGAGCTCCTCAGCGCCAGCGGGGGGGGGGGGTCCCACTATGTCCCAAGCCGCCTGACATGTACTTCCGGTCGGCTAGGAGGTGGCATGTCAGCTGGGCTGTCAGCCAGCTCCAGAGTGTATGAGCGGTGTGTGCCTGCACCCGTGGGGGGGGGGGATACAGGAGCCATGGGGAAGCTGTGCAAGACCGGGGGCAGCCGTGTACGAGCTCCGCAGCGCCCCTTGTGGACTTCCAGGGCAAGAGCGGTATGAGCGGCAAAGTCATGCCGACCTCCTGGAAGTCCCCGTCGGCCTCGCTCGCGGGTCGGTCCCGCTGATTTTTCTACCTTCATAATAAAAAAATCTTTTTTTTTTTATGGCATTTTCGGAAGCCTCAAGCCCACCTGGAGTTGCACGAGCAAGGCCACGTCGGCGTCTCCTTCCGAAAGCGGCCGGGAGCCAGTTCCGAGTATGAGCGGCGTGTGCCTGCCTTTTGCACCCGTGGGGGGATAGAGGGGCCCCTGGGGAGCTTGTACATGCCGGCAGCTTCCTTGTGGGAGCTCCACAGCGCCCGCGGCGAGTCCCGTTGTGTCCAGCCGGCTGACAAGCACTTCCGGTCCGCGAAGGATGCATGTCAGCGGCGGTGTGCCCGCTCCGGGTATGAGCGGCGTGTGCCTGCCTATGGCATCCTTGGGGGGATAGAGGAGCCATGGGGAAGCCGTGCCAGCCCGGTTGCAGCCGTGTATGAGCTCCTCAGCGCCAGCCTCGGAGTTTGAGGGCTTTAGCGGTATGCACGGCCAACTCATGCCGACCTCCTGGAACTCCCCGTCGGCTTCGCTCGCGGGTCGGTCCCGCTGATTTTTCTACCTTCATAATAAAAAAATCTTTTTTTTTTTATGGCATTTTCGGAAGCCTCAAGCCCACCTGGAGTTGCACGAGCAAGGCCACGTCGGCGTCTCCTTCCGAAAGCGGCCGGGAGCCAGTTCCGAGTATGAGCGGCGTGTGCCTGCCTTTTGCACCCGTGGGGGGATAGAGGGGCCCCTGGGGAGCTTGTACATGCCGGCAGCTTCCTTGTGGGAGCTCCACAGCGCCCGCGGCGAGTCCCGTTGTGTCCAGCCGGCTGACAAGCACTTCCGGTCCGCGAAGGATGCATGTCAGCGGCGGTGTGCCCGCTCCGGGTATGAGCGGCGTGTGCCTGCCTATGGCATCCTTGGGGGGATAGAGGAGCCATGGGGAAGCCGTGCCAGCCCGGTTGCAGCCGTGTATGAGCTCCTCAGCGCCAGCCTCGGAGTTTGAGGGCTTTAGCGGTATGCACGGCCAACTCATGCCGACCTCCTGGAACTCCCCGTCGGCTTCGCTCGCGGGTCGGTCCCGCTGATTTTTCTACCTTCATAATAAAAAAATCTTTTTTTTTTTATGGCATTTTCGGAAGCCTCAAGCCCACCTGGAGTTGCACGAGCAAGGCCACGTCGGCGTCTCCTTCCGAAAGCGGCCGGGAGCCAGTTCCGAGTATGAGCGGCGTGTGCCTGCCTTTTGCACCCGTGGGGGGATAGAGGGGCCCCTGGGGAGCTTGTACATGCCGGCAGCTTCCTTGTGGGAGCTCCACAGCGCCCGCGGCGAGTCCCGTTGTGTCCAGCCGGCTGACAAGCACTTCCGGTCCGCGAAGGATGCATGTCAGCGGCGGTGTGCCCGCTCCGGGTATGAGCGGCGTGTGCCTGCCTATGGCATCCTTGGGGGGATAGAGGAGCCATGGGGAAGCCGTGCCAGCCCGGTTGCAGCCGTGTATGAGCTCCTCAGCGCCAGCCTCGGAGTTTGAGGGCTTTAGCGGTATGCACGGCCAACTCATGCCGACCTCCTGGAACTCCCCGTCGGCTTCGCTCGCGGGTCGGTCCCGCTGATTTTTCTACCTTCATAATAAAAAAATCTTTTTTTTTTTATGGCATTTTCGGAAGCCTCAAGCCCACCTGGAGTTGCACGAGCAAGGCCACGTCGGCGTCTCCTTCCGAAAGCGGCCGGGAGCCAGTTCCGAGTATGAGCGGCGTGTGCCTGCCTTTTGCACCCGTGGGGGAATAGAGGAGCCATGGGGAAGCTGTGCATGCCCAAGCTTCAAACTGTCACCATGTCAACAGACATGGTGACAGCGTCCCGATCGCAAAGCAGGATTCAAACAGGACCAATCAGAGTGGTCCCTGTGCCGGAAACGAGCTGTGATTGGTCAGTACTGACATGCCAATCATAGCGCAGGAGCAGTGTTGCCTGCCTATTGCACCCGTGGGGGGAATAGAGGAGCCATGGGGAAGCTGTGCATGCCCAAGCTTCAAACTGTCACCATGTCAACAGACATGGTGACAGCGTCCCGATCGCAAAGCAGGATTCAAACAGGACCAATCAGAGTGGTCCCTGTGCCGGAAACGAGCTGTGATTGGTCAGTACTGACATGCCAATCATAGCGCAGGAGCAGTGTTGCCTGCCTATTGCACCCGTGGGGGGAATAGAGGAGCCATGGGGAAGCTGTGCATGCCCAAGCTTCAAACTGTCACCATGTCAACAGACATGGTGACAGCGTCCCGATCGCAAAGCAGGATTCAAACAGGACCAATCAGAGTGGTCCCTGTGCCGGAAACGAGCTGTGATTGGTCAGTACTGACAGGCCAATCATAGCGCAGGAGCAGTGTTGCCTGCCTATTGCACCCGTGGGGGGAATAGAGGAGCCATGGGGAAGCTGTGCATGCCCAAGCTTCAAACTGTCACCATGTCAACAGACATGGTGACAGCGTCCCGATCGCAAAGCAGGATTCAAACAGGACCAATCAGAGTGGTCCCTGTGCCGGAAACGAGCTGTGATTGGTCAGTACTGACAGGCCAATCATAGCGCAGGAGCAGTGTTGCCTGCCTATTGCACCCGTGGGGGGAATAGAGGAGCCATGGGGAAGCTGTGCATGCCCAAGCTTCAAACTGTCACCATGTCAACAGACATGGTGACAGTGTCCCGATCGCAAAGCAGGATTCAAACAGGACCAATCAGAGTGGTCCCTGTGCCGGAAACGAGCTGTGATTGGTCAGTACTGACAGGCCAATCACAGCGCAGTAGCAGTGGTGCCTGCCTATTGCACCCGTGGGGGGGATAGAGGAGCCATGGGGAAGCTGTGCATGCCCAAGCTTCAAACTGTCACCATGTCAACAGACATGGTGACAGCGTCCCGATCACAAAGCAGGATTCAAACAGGACCAATCAGAGTGGTCCCTGTGCCGGAAACGAGCTGTGATTGGTCAGTACTGACAGGCCAATCACAGCGCAGGAGCAGTGGTTTGCCGGCATCTCCGTCTCTGACAAGCTCTTTCCTGTCAGAGAGCTTGTGAGAGACGGAGACAGGAATAAATACAGTGCGTAAGTTCAAAAAAACCAGCGATCTGCCGCTTTTCTGCCCTTTTGTGCCCACTAACCTGTTTTTAGTTAGTTAGGTAGCACAAGTTTTTCAGTATGGCCAAAAGAGTCTTTTCAGCCGAGGAAGCATCTGCAATGCTGTGTTCCGACACGGACAGCGCAAGTGAAGGTGAGGAGCAGTTCGTGCTTCCATCTTCCTCTGCATCTAGTGACTCTGAATCTGCACCCCCCAGTCGGCGTAGAAGAGCCGTAGTTCCTGATCTGCCTGAGCTGACCTGGGAAGCTGCAGAGAATTATACCCCCCAGGTGCCTGAGTTTACAGCCCGCTCAGGCATTCAAATTGAAATGACGGGTTTCAGCCCCATTGATTATTTTAACCTTTTTTTTTCAGACTCCCTTTTAGCGTTAATGGTCCAGCAGACCAACATCTATGCGGAACAATTTATCGCCCAGAACCCTGACTCTTATTATGGGAGAAGCCAAAATTGGACCCCCACAAACCTAGTGGAATTGAGGAAGTTTTGGGGCATATTTTTAAGTTTTGGCCTAATAAAAAAGCCTAGGATTAGAGACTATTGGTCCCTTGATATTTTATATAACACCCCCATTTACCGCACAGTAATGCCAAGGAAGCGCTTCGAAGCCATCCTGAAATTCCTTCATTATAATGATAATAGCCAGTGCCCACCCCCACAGGCCCCAAATTTTGATAGGCTATATAAAATACGACCATTGATTGCCCACTACTCCCAAATTTTTTCCCACGTTTATACCCCCCAGCAAAATATTTCGGTAGATGAATCCCTAGTCAGCTTCAAGGGTAGACTGCACTTCAGGCAGTATCTACCCAATAAAAGAGCCCGGTACGGCATAAAGCTCTACAAGCTGTGCGAAAGTGCCACCGGTTACACCTACTCCTTTAGGGTCTATGAGGGAAAAGACTCTCATATAGATCCCCCAGAATGCCCCCCTTTCCTTGGAATTAGTGGAAATATCGTATGGGATCTTATCCATCCTTTACTTGGGAAAGGCTATCATCTTTATCTGGACAACTTTTATAACAGTGTCCCCTTAGTAAAAGTTCTCTTGTCCAGATCCACCTTGGCATGCGGAACAATCCGCAAAAATAAGAAGGGCCTCCCCAAAACATTGCTGGGTCAGATCCTAAAATTAGGAGAGAGCAAAGCTTTCTGCTGCGACAATCTGCTCCTCCTAAAGTATAAGGATAAAAGGGACGTCCTTATACTGACCAGCATACACGACAGCAGATGCAGCCTAGTCCCTGTACGTGGATCCACTTCCCAAGTCCCAAAACCATATTGTGTACAGGAGTACAACAAGTATATGGGTGGCGTTGACCTGTCCGACCAGGTTATAAAACCATACAACGCCATGCGCAAGACCAGAGTATGGTATAAGAAGCTGTCTGTGCATCTTACACAGATGGCTTTATACAACGCCTTTGTCCTCTATAGATATGCCAGCAGTGGAGGTACGTTCCTGCAATTTCAGGAAAAGGTCATAAAGTCCCTGATGTTTGGTAACCAGGAAGGAGAGGGCAGTTCATCTGGCTCTTCCGTCAGTAGGATAATTCCCGGCCAGCATTTCCCCACAGAAATCCCCCCCACTGAAAAAAAAAAGAAGCCCCAAAAAAAATGCCGTGTGTGTGCCAAGCGAGGCATTCGTAAGGACACCACATACCATTGTGAGACATGTCCCACAAATCCCGGCCTGTGCATGAAACAATGTTTCAAAATTTATCATACCTCCTTGGATTTTTAATTTATTTATTCATTATTCACCTTTTCTGTCTCCCATACTGGCCATGACCAATTATTAATTTTTCTACTGACCAGCCCCATTTAAAATTTGATCATTTAAAAATTGTAAAAAAAACACCTAAAACAAAACTAAAAATTCTCACTATACCCCTAGATAATTTCCTCAATGGGTGTAGTTTCCGAAATGGGGTCACTTGTGGGGGGTTTTCACTGTTTTGTCCCCTCAGGGGCTTTGTAAATGTGACAAGGCCTCTCAAACCATTCCTGCTAAATGTGATCTCCCAAAGCCAAATGGCACTCCATCCCTTCTAAGCCCTGCCCTGTGTTCAAATATCCGTTTATTACCACATGTGGGGTATTGTTTTACTCGGGAGAAATTGCTTTACAAATTTTACGGTGCTTTTTCTCCTTCAGTCCTTGTGGAAATGAGAAAAAAATGGCTAAACCTAAATTTTCTTTGAATAAATGTTGATTTTAATTTTCACGGCCTACTTCCAATAAATTCTGTAAAAAACCTGTGCGGTCAAAATGCTCACCATACCCCTAGATAATTTCCTTGAGGTGTCTAGTTTCCCAGATGGGGTCACTTGTGGGGGGTTTCCACTGTTTTGTCCCCTCAGGGGCTTTGTAAATGTGACAAGGCCTCTCAAACCATTCCTGCTAAATGTGATCTCCCAAAGCCAAATGGCACTCCATCCCTTCTAAGCCCTGCCCTGTGTTCAAATATCCGTTTATTACCACATGTGGGGTATTGTTTTACTCGGGAGAAATTGCTTTACAAATTTTACAGTGCTTTTTCTCCTTCAGTCCTTGTGGAAATGAGAAAAAAATGGCTAAACCTAAATTTTCTTTGAATAAATGTTGATTTTAATTTTCACGGCCTACTTCCAATAAATTCTGTAAAAAACCTGTGCGGTCAAAATGCTCACCATACCCCTAGATAATTTCCTTGAGGTGTCTAGTTTCCCAGATGGGGTCACTTGTGGGGGGTTTCCACTGTTTTGTCCCCTCAGGGGCTTTGTAAATGTGACAAGGCCTCTCAAACCATTCCTGCTAAATGTGATCTCCCAAAGCCAAATGGCACTCCATCCCTTCTAAGCCCTGCCCTGTGTTCAAATATCCGTTTATTACCACATGTGGGGTATTGTTTTACTCGGGAGAAATTGCTTTACAAATTTTACGGTGCTTTTTCTCCTTCAGTCCTTGTGGAAATGAGAAAAAAATGGCTAAACCTAAATTTTCTTTGAATAAATGTTGATTTTAATTTTCACGGCCTACTTCCAATAAATTCTGTAAAAAACCTGTGCGGTCAAAATGCTCACCATACCCCTAGATAATTTCCTTGAGGTGTCTAGTTTCCCAGATGGGGTCACTTGTGGGGGGTTTCCACTGTTTTGTCCCCTCAGGGGCTTTGTAAATGTGACAAGGCCTCTCAAACCATTCCTGCTAAATGTGATCTCCCAAAGCCAAATGGCACTCCATCCCTTCTAAGCCCTGCCCTGTGTTCAAATATCCGTTTATTACCACATGTGGGGTATTGTTTTACTCGGGAGAAATTGCTTTACAAATTTTACGGTGCTTTTTCTCCTTCAGTCCTTGTGGAAATGAGAAAAAAATGGCTAAACCTAAATTTTCTTTGAATAAATGTTGATTTTAATTTTCACGGCCTACTTCCAATAAATTCTGTAAAAAACCTGTGCGGTCAAAATGCTCACCATACCCCTAGATAATTTCCTTGAGGTGTCTAGTTTCCCAGATGGGGTCACTTGTGGGGGGTTTCCACTGTTTTGTCCCCTCAGGGGCTTTGTAAATGTGACAAGGCCTCTCAAACCATTCCTGCTAAATGTGATCTCCCAAAGCCAAATGGCACTCCATCCCTTCTAAGCCCTGCCCTGTGTTCAAATATCCGTTTATTACCACATGTGGGGTATTGTTTTACTCGGGAGAAATTGCTTTACAAATTTTACGGTGCTTTTTCTCCTTCAGTCCTTGTGGAAATGAGAAAAAAATGGCTAAACCTAAATTTTCTTTGAATAAATGTTGATTTTAATTTTCACGGCCTACTTCCAATAAATTCTGTAAAAAACCTGTGCGGTCAAAATGCTCACCATACCCCTAGATAATTTCCTTGAGGTGTCTAGTTTCCCAGATGGGGTCACTTGTGGGGGGTTTCCACTGTTTTGTCCCCTCAGGGGCTTTGTAAATGTGACAAGGCCTCTCAAACCATTCCTGCTAAATGTGATCTCCCAAAGCCAAATGGCACTCCATCCCTTCTAAGCCCTGCCCTGTGTTCAAATATCCGTTTATTACCACATGTGGGGTATTGTTTTACTCGGGAGAAATTGCTTTACAAATTTTACGGTGCTTTTTCTCCTTCAGTCCTTGTGGAAATGAGAAAAAAATGGCTAAACCTAAATTTTCTTTGAATAAATGTTGATTTTAATTTTCACGGCCTACTTCCAATAAATTCTGTAAAAAACCTGTGCGGTCAAAATGCTCACCATACCCCTAGATAATTTCCTTGAGGTGTCTAGTTTCCCAGATGGGGTCACTTGTGGGGGGTTTCCACTGTTTTGTCCCCTCAGGGGCTTTGTAAATGTGACAAGGCCTCTCAAACCATTCCTGCTAAATGTGATCTCCCAAAGCCAAATGGCACTCCATCCCTTCTAAGCCCTGCCCTGTGTTCAAATATCCGTTTATTACCACATGTGGGGTATTGTTTTACTCGGGAGAAATTGCTTTACAAATTTTACGGTGCTTTTTCTCCTTCAGTCCTTGTGGAAATGAGAAAAAAATGGCTAAACCTAAATTTTCTTTGAATAAATGTTGATTTTAATTTTCACGGCCTACTTCCAATAAATTCTGTAAAAAACCTGTGCGGTCAAAATGCTCACCATACCCCTAGATAATTTCCTTGAGGTGTCTAGTTTCCCAGATGGGGTCACTTGTGGGGGGTTTCCACTGTTTTGTCCCCTCAGGGGCTTTGTAAATGTGACAAGGCCTCTCAAACCATTCCTGCTAAATGTGATCTCCCAAAGCCAAATGGCACTCCATCCCTTCTAAGCCCTGCCCTGTGTTCAAATATCCGTTTATTACCACATGTGGGGTATTGTTTTACTCGGGAGAAATTGCTTTACAAATTTTACGGTGCTTTTTCTCCTTCAGTCCTTGTGGAAATGAGAAAAAAATGGCTAAACCTAAATTTTCTTTGAATAAATGTTGATTTTAATTTTCACGGCCTACTTCCAATAAATTCTGTAAAAAACCTGTGCGGTCAAAATGCTCACCATACCCCTAGATAATTTCCTTGAGGTGTCTAGTTTCCCAGATGGGGTCACTTGTGGGGGGTTTCCACTGTTTTGTCCCCTCAGGGGCTTTGTAAATGTGACAAGGCCTCTCAAACCATTCCTGCTAAATGTGATCTCCCAAAGCCAAATGGCACTCCATCCCTTCTAAGCCCTGCCCTGTGTTCAAATATCCGTTTATTACCACATGTGGGGTATTGTTTTACTCGGGAGAAATTGCTTTACAAATTTTACGGTGCTTTTTCTCCTTCAGTCCTTGTGGAAATGAGAAAAAAATGGCTAAACCTAAATTTTCTTTGAATAAATGTTGATTTTAATTTTCACGGCCTACTTCCAATAAATTCTGTAAAAAACCTGTGCGGTCAAAATGCTCACCATACCCCTAGATAATTTCCTTGAGGTGTCTAGTTTCCCAGATGGGGTCACTTGTGGGG
Organism: Rhinoderma darwinii; assembly: GCF_050947455.1. Taxonomy (NCBI): domain Eukaryota; kingdom Metazoa; phylum Chordata; class Amphibia; order Anura; family Rhinodermatidae; genus Rhinoderma; species Rhinoderma darwinii. The sequence goes on from NC_134688.1 coordinate 98,621,888, forward strand.
GGTTTCCACTGTTTTGTCCCCTCAGGGGCTTTGTAAATGTGACAAGGCCTCTCAAACCATTCCTGCTAAATGTGATCTCCCAAAGCCAAATGGCACTCCATCCCTTCTAAGCCCTGCCCTGTGTTCAAATATCCGTTTATTACCACATGTGGGGTATTGTTTTACTCGGGAGAAATTGCTTTACAAATTTTACGGTGCTTTTTCTCCTTCAGTCCTTGTGGAAATGAGAAAAAAATGGCTAAACCTAAATTTTCTTTGAATAAATGTTGATTTTAATTTTCACGGCCTACTTCCAATAAATTCTGTAAAAAACCTGTGCGGTCAAAATGCTCACCATACCCCTAGATAATTTCCTTGAGGTGTCTAGTTTCCCAGATGGGGTCACTTGTGGGGGGTTTCCACTGTTTTGTCCCCTCAGGGGCTTTGTAAATGTGACAAGGCCTCTCAAACCATTCCTGCTAAATGTGATCTCCCAAAGCCAAATGGCACTCCATCCCTTCTAAGCCCTGCCCTGTGTTCAAATATCCGTTTATTACCACATGTGGGGTATTGTTTTACTCGGGAGAAATTGCTTTACAAATTTTACGGTGCTTTTTCTCCTTCAGTCCTTGTGGAAATGAGAAAAAAATGGCTAAACCTAAATTTTCTTTGAATAAATGTTGATTTTAATTTTCACGGCCTACTTCCAATAAATTCTGTAAAAAACCTGTGCGGTCAAAATGCTCACCATACCCCTAGATAATTTCCTTGAGGTGTCTAGTTTCCCAGATGGGGTCACTTGTGGGGGGTTTCCACTGTTTTGTCCCCTCAGGGGCTTTGTAAATGTGACAAGGCCTCTCAAACCATTCCTGCTAAATGTGATCTCCCAAAGCCAAATGGCACTCCATCCCTTCTAAGCCCTGCCCTGTGTTCAAATATCCGTTTATTACCACATGTGGGGTATTGTTTTACTCGGGAGAAATTGCTTTACAAATTTTACGGTGCTTTTTCTCCTTCAGTCCTTGTGGAAATGAGAAAAAAATGGCTAAACCTAAATTTTCTTTGAATAAATGTTGATTTTAATTTTCACGGCCTACTTCCAATAAATTCTGTAAAAAACCTGTGCGGTCAAAATGCTCACCATACCCCTAGATAATTTCCTTGAGGTGTCTAGTTTCCCAGATGGGGTCACTTTTGGGTGATTTGTACTGTTTTGTCACTGCAAGAGCCCTTCTAACAAAATAAGGCCCCAAAATCCACTAGGTGTTCCTTTGCTTCTGAGGCCTGTGCTTAATTCCAGTAGCACGCTACGACCACATGTGGGATATTTCCTAAAACTGCAGAAACTGGGCAACAAATATTGAGTTGAATTTCTCTGCTAAAACCTTCTGTGTAATAAAAAAATAGTATTAAAAATTTATTTCTGCCAATAAATATGAAATTTGTAAATTCCACCTCTACTTTGCTTTAATTCCTGTGAAATGTGTAAAGGGTTAAGACATTTTCTAAATGCTGTTTTGAATACTTTGAGGGGTGAAGTTTTTAAAATGGGGTGACTTTTTGGGGGTTTCTAATATATAAGGCCCTCAAAGCCACTTCACAACTGAACTGGCCCCTGTAAAAATGGCCTTTTGGCATTTTCTTGAAAATGTGAGAAATTGCTGCTAAAGTTGTAAGCCTTGTGATGTCATAGAAAAATAAAAGGATGTTCAAAAAATGATGCCAATCTAAAGTAGACATATGGGTGATGTTAATTAGCAACCATTTTGTGTGGTATAACTGCCTGTCTTACAAGCAGATACATTTAAATTGAGAAAAATGCTAATTTTTGCAATTTTTCTCTAATTTTCGGTGTTTTTCACAATTAAATATAGAACATATCGAGCAAATTTTGCTAGTAACTTAAAGTGCAATGTGTCACGAGAAAACAATCTCAGAATCGCTTGGATAGGTGAAAGCATTCCAGAGTTATTACCACATAAAGTGAACATGTCAGATTTGAAAAATGAGGCTCTGTCAGGAAGGTCAAAAGTGGCTAGGGCGGGAAGGGGTTAACCTAGTCCGGTCACCACCGTTACAGTCGGATGTCAGCTGTAAGATACAGCTGAGATCCGGTGATGATGGCACCGACTCAGCTTCTGAGCCGGTGCCAAACATTGTACGGCATTTTGCGGGAAGTCAATGCTTTCCAGGACGTACATATACGTCCAATGGCGGGAAGGGGTTATGTGTTACTGATTTTTAGATAGCGCCACACACAGCCCCCTGTAGAAAGCTCCAGACACAGCCCCCCTGTAGATAGCTCCACACAGCCCCCCTGTAGATAGCTCCACACACACAGCCCCCCTGTAGATAGCTCCACACACAGCCCCCTGTAGATAGCGCCACACACAGCCCCCTGTAGATAACGCCACACACAGTCCCCCTGTACATAGCGCCAGATACAGCCCCCCTGCAGATAGCTCCACACACGGCCCCCCTGTACATAGCGCCAGATACAGCCCCTGTACATAGCGCCAGATACAGCCCCACTGCAGATAGCTCCACACACAGCCCCCTGTAGATAGCTCCACAAACAGTCCCCCTGTAGATAGCTCCACACACAGCCCCCCCTGTAGATAGCTCCACACACAGCCCCCCCTGTAGATAGCTCCACACACAGCCCCCCCTGTAGATAGCTACACACACAGCCCCCCTGTAGGTAGCTCCACACACAGCCGCCTGTAGATAGCTCCACACACAGCCCCCTGTAGGTAGCGCAACACAACCCCCTTATACTTTGTGCCACAATGCCGTCAGAGCGGAGAGCGGTAGAGTTAGCCAGCCCTAGTGCTGCCACTCTCCGCTCTGCTTTGACGTCACTCACCGTCAGAAGAAGGCAGGAGTCTTGCAGCGGCGTTCTCACTGGTGTCGATGCCGGCCCAGGAGTGGACCAGTCCAGTCACCTGACCGTTGAGGTCAGGTGACTGTACTGGTCCACTCCCGTGCCGGCATCGATCCCAGTGAGAACACCGCCGTAAGACTCCTGCCTTCTTCTGATCGCTGCTGCAGTCAGCAGCGATCAGCTGTTTTGATGCAGCGCCCAGCGGGACATTTTGCAGACCACCCGGGATGGCGGGACAGCGGCGAGAAACCGGGACTGTCCCGTCGGATCCAGGACGGTTGGGAGGTATGCCGTTCCAACGTTCTGTCGGAGCTTTCAGTCGGACCCTGACCAAACGGGACCCTGACTGACACAAATTCAAACCAAAGGTTTCCGTTTCCATGACCATTGATTTCAGTGGTGACGGATCCGCTCCCAATGGGTTCCATTTGTGTCAGTTGTGCAAGGGTTCCGTCGTTTTGACGGAATCAGTAGCGTAGTCTACATAATAAAAAAGTAGGGAGAAAAGCGATCGGAGTAACGAGTGCTTGTCCCCATACTAGCTCATTGTGAAAGGAGCAAACAAACGCCAATCAACAAGCTGTCTCATTGATGGGCACTTGTTTACACGGCCTACGTCGGGCCGTGTAATATCACCCTTAGAGTTAGAAATTGGGTCTCCCAGACCTAGTAAATCCCCAAGTTTAGAGTAAACTAGGGCACACCTCAATATTCGCAGATAATTTCCTCCAAACCTCAATCTGAACTTTTGTTAACAGATTAGACCAAGATCTGATCTCGCAAACAGTATTAGATGGTAACAGAGCTTGTGTCAAGAGTGATTCACACATGCCCTCTTCAATAGGTAAATATGTTTAGGTTGCAAATTTTTATAGCAGTCTATGACTCTTCCCAATTGAATGGCCTGGTAATAGGCCCTAGTATCTGTGAAGTTGATCCCCCTCAAATGCTAAGGGCAGGTTAAAGTGTTGAATGCTATTGTGCCCTTTATTGGTCCAAATATAGTTTAGCATCTTGCTATGTAATCTTTCAAAAAACTCAAGAGAGGTAAATGAAAATGGTTTGCAACAAATAAAGGCCCTTTTACACTGGCCAATTATCGGGCAAAGAACGCTCGCTCATCAGCTGATCGTCGAGTTTTAAATGTGTAATATATTATCGTTGTCGGCAGCACATCTCCCTTGTAAAAGAAGCAAACGAGCGCCATCCACGAGCTGTCTGCACCGGCCAAACAATTTAGGCATTATTAACATCTTAATGAGGATCCGTCACCAGTTTAGTAATACCCTATGTTCTAGCTAATCTCATAGGCGCTACCACACTGATAATACTAGGGAAAATTGTGTCCCAAAACTTTTATTATTTTAAAAGTTATGAGCTTTTTTCTAAATATGTAAATGAATCTATACTAGACAAGTGGGTGTCAACAGTAGTGATTCTCCTGAGGTGGAGCTGCCTCACAGCCCCTGACGCTGTCCTATCAGCATGAAGCTGCTTCACACAGTATGAGAGACAGGCTAGACGGAAGGGAAATCATTTCAAACGGCCATATCTCGGGCTGTGGACTACCTAGAACAGCGGTTCTGGTTGCATATAATAGAGGAGATTCTAATCTTTCATATGTCACCAGTTCTAGCTGTGACACAATCGGAGATATCAACAGTTGAATTTTCAGTCGGGAATTGAAACTATAGCTGTGTTGCTGGGTAGGGAAGGGGGATAAGCTGTATGCTGATTGGACAGTGTCATACAGAAAACGCCCAGAGTGAAAAGAAAGTCACCTCCTATTAGGCTATTAGAGCCACATAAGCATATTTAGAAAAATGCTCATAACTTTTAAAATAATAAAAGTTTTTTTAAAAAAAATCACACTAGTTATCAGAAGCAAAGCGCCTAAATTAGTTAGGAGATAGGGAATTAATAAACTAGTGACAGATCCTCTTTAAAGAGGCTCTGTCACCAGATTATAAGTGCCCTATCTCCTACATAATCTGATTGGCGCTGTAATGTAGATAACAGCAGTGGTTTTTATTTTGAAAAACGATAATTTTTTAGCAAGTTATTAGCTAGTTTAGATTTATGCTAATGAGTTTCTCAATGGACAACTGGGCATGTTTTTACTTTTTACCAACTGGGCGTTGTACAGAGGAGTGTATGAGGCTGACCAACCAGTGACTAATCAGTGTCCTACACTTCTCATTGTTCCAGCCCAGCATGATCCACAGCACAGTGTGATTGTGCAGTGAAAGAAGTAAACACGCCCAGATGCTAAAAACACAATACACGTCAAACATATGTCTCATGGGACTATACAGTCTATGGGTTAAGTCGCCAGCAAGTGCGGTTATATTTATTCGACTCCCCAGTAATGATAGAAACTCCAAATATCAAATTAAACACAAGAGAAAGAAAGAGTCAGAAACTATCAATAAATATAAATGCCAGATGGCATAGAAAAATATAAATTTTATTTAGACAATACAAGTAACACGATTAAAAATAGACTACAAATCAAAAAAGACTGTATATCTCCAAAAGTATGGGAGAGGAACATGGGTCAAAAAGGTAAAACAATACAAACAGCAGTTAGTTTATATCTGTAGTTGTTAATTTGTAGCAATGGTTCTAAACGATTTGCAAACGACAGATACAGAGAAAGCAAAGGTTAATTATAACCATACACAGTAACGATACATATCAGCAAAAAGCGATTGGTCTAGTAACAGGCATGAAAAAGATAAGAAACCTAATAGTTAGGCTTAGAGAGACTCAGTACAACCAAACCTGCTGTCTAAATAGACATAAGTGTTTAGCAGCTAAACCTATCGCAAGTTTAGAATAGTAAATGTATCAATCAATGATCATATATTTAAAGATTGCAAAGGAAGCACCGCTAGTACTGACCCATATCGTTCCAGGAATATGGTGACTCCCAGAAGTGGAGAAACCCCAACGCGCGTTTCGCGTGGATGGCTTTTTCAAGAGGACCCCTTGAAAAAGCCATCCACGCGAAACGCGCGTTGGGGTTTCTCCACTTCTGGGAGTCACCATATTCCTGGAACGATATGGGTCAGTACTAGCGGTGCTTCCTTTGCAATCTTTAAATATATGATCATTGATTGATACATTTACTATTCTAAACTTGCGATAGGTTTAGCTGCTAAACACTTATGTCTATTTAGACAGCAGGTTTGGTTGTACTGAGTCTCTCTAAGCCTAACTATTAGGTTTCTTATCTTTTTCATGCCTGTTACTAGACCAATCGCTTTTTGCTGATATGTATCGTTACTGTGTATGGTTATAATTAACCTTTGCTTTCTCTGTATCTGTCGTTTGCAAATCGTTTAGAACCATTGCTACAAATTAACAACTACAGATATAAACTAACTGCTGTTTGTATTGTTTTACCTTTTTGACCCATGTTCCTCTCCCATACTTTTGGAGATATACAGTCTTTTTTGATTTGTAGTCTATTTTTAATCGTGTTACTTGTATTGTCTAAATAAAATTTATATTTTTCTATGCCATCTGGCATTTATATTTATTGATAGTTTCTGACTCTTTCTTTCTCTTGTGTTTAAACACAATACACGCCCAGTTGCTAAAAACACAACACTCGCCCAGTTGCTAAAAACACAATAAAAGCCCAGTTGCTAAAAACACAATACACGCCCAGTTGGAAATAAGAGAAAACCCGCCCAGTTGTTTATTAGAAAGGCTAATTTGCATAAATATTAAATTGCTCATAACTTAGCCAAAAATGATCGTTTTAAAAAAAACAAAAAACAACGTTACTGTTATCTACATTGCAGCGCCGATCACATGCAATAGGAGATAGGGATTTGATAATCTGGTGACAGAGCCTCTTTAAGTAAGTTACTTCTCCCTATCCAAAAGAGATAAGGAATTGACCAAAGGGGTATAATTGAGGGTGAACCAAGGGTCTGGCGAGAAGGATATCTGCAATCCCAGATATTTTATAGAATCAGAAGACCAGGGAAACTGAGATGTAGTGTAAAGGATCTGCCAGGCACAGCTTCGGGATTAACTCCCATAGGTAATCAGTCTGCACCTGAATCTGCGTCTCTGAGACTGACTCCATCTTCCACCACTCAGGATGGCAGGCTTAGGAGTGGGAGAGCCTATCGCAGCCTGGCCAGACGGAGCTAGCTCCCGCCCTCTGTCTATTTATACCTGCCTTTCCTGTTCCTCCTTTGCTTGTGATTCTTTTCGTGTGGTTTCCTGGCCCAGCTACAGCTCCTAACTATTTGATCCTGCTCCATACTGACCCTGGCTTACTGACTACTCTCCTGCTCTGCGTTTGGTACCTCGTGCTCTCCTGGTTTGACTTGGCTCGGTCACCACTCTGGTTGCTCACGGTGTTGCCGTGGGCAACTGCCCCTTTCCCTTTGCTTTGTGTTCCCTTGTCTGTTTGTCTCGTGCACTTACTGAGCGTAGGGACCGCCGCCAAGTTGTACCCCGTCGCCTAGGGCGGGTCATTGTAAGTAGGCAGGGACAGAGTGGCGGGTAGATTAGGGCTCACTTGTCCGTTTCCCTACCCCCGTCATTACATGTAGCTTGAACTGTCAATATCATTGTCCTAGAGCATGTTATATTGAGTGCTTTGGATTTAGATGGGTTAATTTTAAAATTTGAAATATCTCGGAAGCGGTCGAAGATATCTGAAAGGATTGGGAAATATTTTTTAGGATTCAAAGTTATTATAAGTAAATCATCTGCAAAAGCGGCTGTTTGATGTATGTGATCTTTTATTCGAATACCCTCTATTTGTGGATGTTGTCGAATGCATTGAATCAAAGTCTCAATGATGAGAAAAGAGAGGAGAGTGGAAAGAGGACAACCCTGCCTCGTCCCATTGGAGACATTAAATTGGGTTCACATCTACATTCAATAGTGATATTGGGCGGTAACTACTACAGAGAGTGCTTTCTTTACTCTCTTTAGGGAGGACAGAAACATGTGCTTCTAAGGTTTGCTGAGGGAATCCTGCAGAGTGGGAAAGTGAATTAAACCTATGAAGCATATGAGGCAGGAGACAATCTTTAAAGGTTTTATAGTAAATAGCCAGGAGGCCATCTGGACCAGAAATTTTCCCCATGGGCATCTCTTTCAGAGCCGTATCTAATTCTGTCAATGTAAAGTGGTTGAGATAAAGACTCTTGTTGGGGACACGTTAAGAGAAGGCAAATGGAGTTCCCGCAAAAAGTCATCAATTCTTAATTTCCTATGAGCAGAGGCCTCGCCAGAGTCTTATTTCCTAAGATTATAGACGGATTCATAGTACTTTTTAAATTGGTTTGCAATATCGGCCGTATCTTTGAGGACTAAGCCCGTATCTGAGTGGATAGATTTAATATACAACTGTTCTTGTTTCTTTTTAGCCATCAAAGGCATTAAGATCCCCTATTGCCATGAACATACATGTTGTGTTGGTTGTATAAATATGCTTTAGAAGCTCTAAGATTTAACAATTGTTTAAAATCTTTCCTTTGCACATTTAAAGAGGCTCTGTCACCAGATTTTGCAACCCCTATCTGCTATTGCAGCAGATAGGCGCTGCAATGTAGATTACAGTAACGTTTTTATTTTAAAAAAACGAGCATTTTTGGCCAAGTTATGACCATTTTTGTAGTTATGCAAATGAGGCTTGCAAAAGTCCAAGTGGGTGTGTTTAAAAGTAAAAGTCCAAGTGGGTGTGTATTATGTGCGTACATCGGGGCGTTTTTAATACTTTCACTAGCTGGGCGCTCTGATGAGAAGTATCATCCACTTCTCTTCACAACGCCCAGCTTCTGGCAGTGCAGATCTGTGACGTCACTCACAGGTCCTGCATCGTGACGGCCACATCGGCACCAGAGGCTACAGTTGATTCTGCAGCAGCATCAGCGTTTGCAGGTAAGTCGATCTTACCTGCAAACGCTGATGCTGCTGCAGAATCAACTGTAGCCTCTGGTGCCGATGTCGCCGTCACGATGCAGGACCTGTGAGTGACGTCACAGATCTGCACTGTCACAAGCTGGGCGTTCTGAAGAGAAGAGGATGTTACTTCTCTTCACAGCGCCCAGCTAGTAAAAGTATTAAAAACGCCCCGATGTACGCACATAATACACGCCCACTTGGACTTGTACTTTTAAACACACCCACTTGGACTTTTGCAAGCCTCATTTGCATAATTACAAAAATGGTCATAACTTGGCCAAAAATGCTCGTTTTTTAAAAATAAAAACGTTACTGTAATCTACATTGCAGCGCCTATCTGCTGCAATAGCAGATAGGGGTTGCAAAATCTGGTGACAGAGCCTCTTTAATTCATGTTGCACTTGAATTGCCAATGATTGCTTGTTTCTCTTTAAGTTGTAAGATCTTGGCTAAGGTGTCATCAATTTCCTTTCTTTGTAGTTTCTTACCGCGGGAGCCCAAGGACATGAATTCACCCCTCACCACGGCTTTATGTGCCTCCCAAATCATCGACATGGAGGTATGACCATCTATGTTCTCACTAATATATTTATTAAGAGAAGTGGAGAGAGTTGTTTATGTCTGTATGCTTTTAGAAGAGTTTCATTAGGTCTGTAGGTGTAGGGCTCTTTAGAGAGAGATGAGATGTTTATTGTCATGGAGGCCTGTGCTTGATCAGAGGCCACAATCTGTCCTATGTTTACGTCAGTAACCTAAGGCAGATGCGAAGACATGACGAACAGATAGTCAAGTGGGGAACCATGGGCAATTGAATAGTAGGTGTAATCTCTACCAGTTGGGAAAAAAGTTCTCCACACATCTCAAAAATACATATCTGAAAGAGTTCTATGTAGAACCTTCAAGCTTCTGTAGTATTGTTGTGAGAAGTCTTAAGAAGAATGTAAAGTGGGTTTTAAAGTGACATTAAAATCCCCCCCATTACACAAATGCCCTATTGAAATATTTGTAGTTGTTTCAGAGTATCAGCTAACCAGGGAGTCTGTTGAGTGTTTGGGGAATATATACTTGCAATAGTAACTGGCGTGTTCGCTATCAATCCTTTTACAAATAGAAATCTACCCTCGGGATCTCCCAATTGGGATATAAAGGTAAATGGAATATATTTTTTAATTGCAATGGTAACTTCCCTTTTTTAGAGGAATGATGTTGTGAATAGTACCTTTTAGACAAATATGAGTTTTCCTAGCAACAAAATGTGTTTTCTGTAGAACTGCTATTTCGGCATGTTGAGACCTCAGTATTTGGAAAAGCCAAGACCGTTTTGTGGGTGAATTCATCCCCTTTACATTCAATGTGGTGATATGCACTGTAGACATAATCAGCAAATATAACCCTTATCAAATGTATAAAACAAGATACAATAGAGAAATTAAATTAAAAATATCGTAAAAGTCACTATCATACTATTTCTAAAACAGAAATGGAACAAGGGGAAAGTATATAAAATTGTTCAAATGTGCAGTAACCGTGGTTCTATCTAGATCTCCGATACAGCGATATCGGTCACATCTGTGATCCAAAGAGGGATGCTAAGATAACAGCAGTAAAAACAAAGCGAATAAGGTACATAAAACACAATAGTTTCATTCTTAAAGGGAATGTGTCACGAATTAAACCTTTTTTTTTTAAAGTAAGTTACTTATATCTATTATATTTTTTTAATTTTTTGCTGTATTTTTTAAATAATAATTTGACATGTTTTCCTATGTTGGCCAGCAGAGGGAGCACTTCCCAGAATTACAGCAAGGTGAATAAGGCAAAGCAACCTGACTCACAGCTGCCGTAAATGTGGGAGGGAATCTCACCCCCCCCCCTCCTACAAGCCAGGAAAAGGTGTCTTCAAATTGCTAAGCAGTGCCTGGCTGCCATTTTGGGTGTGATTGTACAAATGGCAGCTGGCAGAAGCTATAGGACACACCAAAAGGCTAAGGGTATGTTCACACGCTTACTAAACAAAGGGAAAACATCTCCTGATTGTCCCAAGAAGTGATATGCACTTCTTTTTGGCGGGCGTCTTTTTACGTGCCGTTTTTGAAAAACAGCCGCGTAAAAAACGCCCCATCGGAACACAACACTTCCGATTTTTCAGCCGTTTTTCGGGACGTGTACAGCCCGAAAAACGGCTGAAAACACTGGGTGTGAATATAACTTTAGTGAAAGTGAAGTGAATGAAAGTGAACGTTGCTGAAGTGTCTTGACAGTAAATAGACATCACGGCCAACCAGGACGCGATGTCTATTCACAATCCCGACACTTTGGTAATGTTTGTGTGTGACGCTGTGCTGTCATTTACAGCGGGCACTCGCGAGATTACGCTTGCTGTGGTGTAAGTCCCACATAAACGTTACCGAAGTGTCGGGATTGTGACTAGACATTGCTTCCTGGTTGGACGCAATGTCTATTTACTGTCAAGACACTTCAGTAACGTTAATGTGTGAGTATGTGACTGTACATAGTGAACAACGCAGGATCACTATGTGCTGATTACATGAATGGAGAGAAGTGCATGACACTGATTGGTCAACATCATACACTCCTCTTTACAACGCCCACTTGGTCAAAAGTAAAAACACGCCCAGTTGTCTATTAAGAAAGTTATTAGCATAAAGCTAAAATAGGTCATAACTTGGTGAAAATAGATAGTTTTTTTAAATAAAAAAACACTGCTGTCACCTACATTACAGCGCCGATCACATTATGAACAAGATAGGGCACTTATAATGTGTTTGTTCAGGATAACAGGTGATATGCCAGAAAGATAGAGACATGAAAGCCATCATGCATTAGATCTTGAAGTTCTCTGTATTTTTTAATCACTGCATCACGGTGTGTGGAATTCAGAAGTTGACAAATGATGTCACGAGGTGGATCTCCATCTTTTGGCTTCGGTCAGAGTGCCTGATGGACGCTTTCGACGGTCAAAGAGGCGGCATGATCAGAGGACAGAAGGTCTTTTAGAATAGCATACGTTGTCTCCAGAACTTCTGAAGTAGTCTCTGGGAAACCTCTCAGACAGAGATTGTTTCTTCTCCCTTAGTTGTCTTGGTCTTCAATATATGTCAACAGACTATTCAGGTGAATTTGACAAGTATTAAAAGCTTTTGTTGCAGGTTCTCTAAAGTTCAGGAGTGAGAATTGGTTTTCTTCAAGTTGTTCGACCTTGCCACTGACCTGCCGCATTTCCTGTTTGGTATCCATTAACTCCTTCATGACCGGTTTAAGAGCATTTTTAATGATCTTTTGCATGTTTTTTGAGACAGATGAATAGAAGAGGTAGCTCCTTCTCCAGAACTCTCGCCAGATGATTCCAAAGCTTCAGGCATCTGAGTAGGAATAGGTGCAATTTTATTAGAGTCTCGTTTAAAGGAGGGAGATCTCCATCTGAGATATTTATGGATGTCAGATTGTGATTATTTTTCTGTTGTTTGGGGGTACCCCATCCATCAGCTTTGCCCCCCCTGACCATAATAGATATTACAGCATATCTGACCAATAATATCAAGAGTTCCAATAGAGCACAGTAGTAATGCACTTGTCAGGTGCTAAACATAAGCGTCTTCCCCCTTTGTTCCAGGTATTCAGGGTAGGACCATTGAGCAATCAGTCTAGGAAAAACTGGGCCTTAGACCCCAAATATATTCTCCAAAACTGTGGCATGAGCACAGTATCTTATTTCTGTAATTAAAATGAAAGCAGCAATGTGTGCAATTCCAAGAAAAATTGGAGCAATGCTCCCAAACAGTAGTATGGTAGAAGAGAGGGCCGAAAGAGCAATGTCCTATTTCACATAATGCTCCACAAGGGTTTATGGTATGGAAACCAATGGTGTTTCCTAGATACACCTGAGTGGAATGGCAGGTCAATCTGCAGCAGCAACATCAGTCACGAGGACACCCAGCCGGAAATCCAGTTTACAGTTTCAGAGGTAAAGTAGGCTGCAAACAGCACTGCGGCTCAAGCCAGGCACCAACCACCCCTAGGGTATCAGGTGATATCGGAAGGACCAACGTTGGTGGAAATGTGGGACCGCCGGATGCTGTGCTCAGGGCTCACTCACAGGCAGGAAGAGGAGCGCGTAAGCTGAAAGCAGCGCTCGGCCGAGGATGTAGGCTGCAGCACTAGGCCTGAGTTGGGTTGCTGGTCAGAAATCACAGATGGAGAGGCGATAAGCACCGGAAGGTGTTCCGCAGCAGACAGGCTACCGTAGATTTTACTTATTATAGACGGCAGATTTCTTTCCTATTATCCAGGCTTTGTGGAGAGCCGTCTACCTATGTGGCCATCTTGTTCAGCGCGCAAGCCAAGCCCCAGTTTCCCATTGATTTTAATGGGAAATATACTTTTCTATTCACATGAGGCGTATTTTTACACTGCTGAATTAAAAAAAAGCCTCAGAAAAAAAAGCCTCGTAAAAAGAAGTAGCAACTCAAATAAAAAAAACGGCTGAAAAAAAGGACCTCAATTTCAAATTAAAATTAAAAAAAAAAAGCTTCATTTTCAGATTAAAAAACACCTTGAATTTAGAAGCTGTTTTCCCTTGAAAACAGCCTCGTAATTTTCAGCCACTTCTGTTTGTATGTGTGAACATACCCTAAAGCTCATCAGGGTTAACTTTTACCTTTTTAGGTATGAGGCCACTTGATTTATAAATAAGGAACACCAATAATCATGTCATATATTAAAAAGTCTCTGTCACCACATTATAAGTGCCCTATCTTGTACATGATGTGATCGGCGCTGTAATGTAGATTACAGCAGTGTTTTTTATTTAGAAAAATGATAATTTTTGACGGAGTTATGACCTATATTAGCTTTATGCTAATGAGTTTCTCAATGGACAACTGGGCGTGTTTTACTATATGGCCAAGTGGGCGTTGTGGAGAGAAGTGTATGACGCTGACCAATCAGTGACCAATCAGCGTCATACACTTCTCTCCATTCATTTATACTGCATATAGCGATATAGCTATATCGCTATGTGCAGCCACATAAACACACTAACGTTACTGCAGTGTCATGTCAATGAATATACATTACCTCCATCCAGGACATGATGTGTATTCAGAATCCTGACCACTTCGCTAACACAATCCCGACACTACAGCTCAGCAAGCGTAATCTCGTTTGAAATGACAGTTTACAGCGTAATCTCGCAAGACTACGCCTCCTATGCTGTAAATCACGTAAATTCTGAATACACATCACGTCCCGGCTGGAGGTAATGTATATTCACTGTCAGGACACTGCAGTAACGTTAGTGTGTTTATGTGGCTGCACATAGCGATATAGCTATATCGCTATCTGCAGTATAAATGAATGGAGAGAAGTGTATGACGCTGATTGGTCAACGTCATACACTTCTATCCACAACGCCCACTTGGCCATATAGTAAAACACGCCCAGTTGTCCATTGAGAAACTCATTAGCATAAAGCTAATATAGGTCATAACTCCGTCACTTATAATGTGGTGACAGAGCCTCTTTAAAGAGGCTCTGTCACCAGATTTTGCAACCCCTATCTGCTATTGCAGCAGATCGGCGCTGCAATGTAGATAAGAGTAATGTTTTTATTTCTAAAAAACGAGCATTTTTGGCCAAGTTATGACCATTTTTGTATTTATGCAAATGAGGCTTGCTAAAGTCCAACTGGGCGTGTTTAAAGTAAAAGTCCAACTGGGCGTGTATTATGTGTGTTACGTCTGGGCGTGTTTGCTTCTTTTACTAGCTGGGCGTTCTGACGAGAAGTATCATCCACTTCTCTTCAGAACGCCCAGCTTCTGGCAGTGCAGACACAGCGTGTTCTCGAGAGATCACGCTGTGTCGTCACTCACTTCCTGCCCCAGGTCCTGCATCGTGTCAGACGAGCGAAGACACATCGGCACCAGAGGCTACAGTTGATTCTGCAGCAGCATCGGCGTTTGCAGGTAAGTCGATGTAGCTACTTACCTGCAAACGCTGATGCTGCTGCAGAATCAACTGTAGCCTCTGGTGCCGATGTGGCCGACACGATGCAGGACCTGGGGCAGGAAGTGAGTGACGTCACAGCGTGATCTCTCGAGAACACGCTGTGTGTCTGCACTGCCAGAAGCTGGGTGTTAACGAACAGAAGTGGATGATGCTGATTCGTCAGCATCATACACTCCCATTCCTAACGCCTAGCTAGTAAAAGAAGTAAAAACGCCCCGATGTACGCACATAATACACGCCCAGTTGTACTTTTACTGTAAACACGCCCAGTTGTACTTTTGCAAGCCTCATTTGCATAAATACAAAAATGGTCATAACTTGGCCAAAAATGCTCGTTTTTTTAAAATAAAAACGTTACTGTAATCTACATTGTAGCGCCTATCTGCTGCAATAGCAGATAGGGGTTGCAAAATCTGGTGACAGAGCCTCTTTAAGTCTAACTTCTAGCCATGTTCCTGTTGTGGAATCAGATGTTGAGTCCGTTTGCAGGAAGGACTGAAATAAGAGGGTGACCTGTATCATGTTCAGGAAGAGAAGCCGGAGGAGGAGGAGGATGGTCCAAGTCAGTGGATCACCAGCAAAATGTTCACTTATCTCGTATTGCAGGATATTGTTCATCACAGCCGTCTTTCTGTTTTATGTAAATGGTAATGAATGTCAAGGATGTGTATCATATACATAGGAAAACCTAAAATGAGATACACTGAATAACTCGCAAGAAACAGGAAAACTAAAATTTTTATTATTCAACATTTAAGCGATATTGTTATGTATCCAGTTCCAAGATATAAAAAAAACTATTGGTTACCCTGTAAGGAAAATGAGGGAGATTGTGTATTATTTAGCAGTCTTGGTTTTGATGGGGGTCGTCTGGACATTTTTTATTGATGGCCTAGAAAAAAAAATGTCTGGACAACCCCTTTAAGCTTACTAATTGATCCTGCAGTTAGATTCAAGCCCGGTATTACTGTATTATTTAAGAAAGGAGGAATAATTTGATTGTGTATTTATTCTCTGGCTGTTCCCAAACAACTAGTGCTGGCTGCCAAATTGGACAGAGACTGGAAAACTACTGGGCATTGGTGAAGGGCAGCAGAATCAACTGGCAACTCAGCCCCCTCCCCCAAGTAAAATTATCGGGTGTGCCTCTGGTCTAAAAATTGTCTATAAAGAGGCTCTGTCACCAGATTATAAGTGCCCTATCTCCTTCATAATCTGATCGGCGCTGTACTGTAGATAACAGCAGTGGTTTTTATTTTGAAAAACGATAATTTTTGAGCAAGTTATGACCAATTTTCGATTTATGCTAATTAGTTTCTTAATAGACAACTGGGCGTGTTTTTACTTTTTACCAACTGGGCGTTATACAGAGGAGTGTATGACGCTGACTGATCAGTGACCAATAGGCGTCTTACACTTCTCATTGTTCCAGCCCAGCTTCTTTCACTGCGCAATCACACTGTAACAATGGCTGGAAGAATGAGAAGTGTATGACGCTGATTGGTCACTGATTGGTCAGTGTCATACGCTCCTCTGTACAACTCCCAGTTGGTAAAAAAAATAAAAACACACCCAGTTGTCGATTAAGAAACTAATTAGCATAAATCTAAAATTGCTTATAACTTGCTCAAAAATGATAATTTTTCAAAATAAAAACCACTGCTGTTATCTACATTACAGCGCCGATTAAATTATGTGGGAGATAGGGCACTTATAATCTGGTGACAGAGCCTCTTTAAATAGATAGAATTGCTTGTAAGATGTTTAATTGACTGTGTAGATATCAGAAGACAATTGACAATGTTTGGGGGGAGGGGACTCATGAAACCTTTGCACTGGGCCCACCAATGTGTTAAAACGGCCCTGAGGATAAGTGTAATAAATATACACTAAGCATTAGCTACACCATATACAGCTAAAATTCTAGTGGCTTGTGAAATTTTTAGGTCACATGATGTAATGCAGCGGGGCCAGTTTAGAAGCCCTATGGTTAACCCCTTCCCTCTTTAGCCACTTTTGACCTTTCTGACAGAGCCTCATTTTTCAAATCTGACCTGTTTCACTTTATGTGGTTATAACGTCGGAATGCTTTTACCTATCCAAGCGATTCTGAGATTGTTTTCTCGTGACACATTATACTTTATGTTACTGGCAAAATTTGCTCGATATGTTCAGTATTTAATTGTGAAAAACACCCAAATTTTGCGAAAAATTGCAAAAATTAGCATTTTTCTCATTTTAAATGTATCTGCTTGTAAGACAGGCAGTTATAACACACAAAATTGTTGCTAATTAACATATAACTACTTTAGATTGGCATCATTTTTTGAACATCCTTTTATTTTTCTAGGACGTTACAAGGCTTTGAACTTTAGAAAGCAATTTCTCACATTTTCAAGAAAATTTCAAAAGGCTATTTTTACAGGGGCCAGTTCAGTTGTGAAGTGACTTTGAGGGCCTTATATATTAGAAACCCAAAAAAAGTCACCCCATTTTAAAAACTTCACCCCTCAAAGTATTCAAAACAGCTTTTAGAAAATTTCTTAACTCTTTAAACTTTTCACAGGAATTAAAGAAATGTATGGGTGAAATGTACAAATTTCATATTTTTTTGCACAAATTAATTTTTAATCCAATTTTCTTTATAACACAGAAAGTTTTACCAGAGAAATGCATCTCCATATTTATTGCCCAGGTTCTGCAGTTTTAGTAAATATCCTACATGTGGTTGTAGCGTGCTACTGGACTGAAGCACCGGCCTCAGAAGCAAAGGAGCACCTAGTGGATTTTGGGGCCTTATCTTTATTCGAATATATTTTAGGCACCATGTCAGGTTTGAAGGGCTCTTGCGGTGCCAAAACAGTGGAAATCCCCCAAAAGTGATCCCATTTAGGAAACTACACACCTCAAGGAAATTATCTAGGGGTATAGTGAGCATTTTCACCGCACAGGTTTTTTACAGAAATTATTGGAAGTAGGCCGTGAAAATTAAAATCTATATTTTTTCAAAGAAAATGTAGGTTTAGCGATTTTTTTTCTCATTTCCACAAGGACTAAAGGAGAAAAAGCACCGCAAAATGTGTAAAGCAATTTCTCCCGAGTAAAACAATACCCCACATGTGGTCATAAACGGGTGTTTGGACACACGGCAGGGCTTTGAAGGGATGGAGAACCATTTGGCTTTTGGAGTTCACATTTAGCAGGAATGGTTTGCGGAGGCCATGTTACATTTACAAAGCCCCTGAGGGGAAAAAACAGTGGAAACCCCCCACAAGTGACCCCATTTTGGAAACTACACCCATTGAGGAAATTATCTAGAGATATACTAAGCATTTTGACCCAACAGGTTTTTTGCAGAAATTATTGGAAATAGGCCCTGAAAATAAAAATATAAATTTTTTTCAAAGAAAATGTAGGTTTAACTAAATTTTCTCATTTCCACAAGTACTGAAGGAGAAAAAGCACCACAAAATTTGTAAAGCAATTTCTCCCGAGTAAAACAGTACCCCACATGTGGTAATAAACATCTGTTTGGACACACGGCAGGGCTTAGAAGGGATGGAGCACCATTTGGCTTTTGGAGTTCACATTTAGCAGGAATGGTTTGCGGAGGCCATGTCACATTTACAAAGCCCCTGAGGGGACAAAACAGTGGAAACCCCCCACAAGTGACCCCATTTTGGAAACTACACCCATTGAGGAAATTATCTAGAGGTATACTGAGCGTTTTGACCCCACAGGTTTTTTGCAGAAATTATTGGAATTAGGCCCTGAAAATAAAAATCTAAATTTTTTTCAAAGAAAATGTAGGTTTAGCTAATTTTTTCTCATTTCCACAAGGACTGAAGGAGAAAAAGCACCACAAAATTTGAAAAGCAATTTCTCCCGAGTAAAACAGTACCACACATGTGGTAATAAACGGCTGGTTGGACACATGGCAGTGCTTAGAATGGAAAGAGCGCTATTTGGCTTTTGGAGATCACATTTAGCAGGAATGGTTTGCGGAGGCCATGTCGCATTTGCAAAGCCCCTGAGGGGACAAAACAATGAAAAAATGCCCAAAATGTGACTCCATTTAGGAAACTACACCCCTTGAGGAACTCATCTAGGGGTGTAGTAAGCATTTTGACCCCATAGATGTTTCATAGAATTTATTAGAATTGGGCAGTGAAAATAAAAACAATCCTTTTTCTTCAATAAGACGTAGCTTTAGCGCAAAATTTTTCCTTTTCTCAACAAATAAAGGAAAAAAAGAACCAGACATTTGTATAGCAATTTCTCCCGAGTATGGCAATACCCCATATGTGATCATAAACTGCTGTTTGGGCACACGGCAGGGCTCAGAATGGAAGGAGCGCTATTTGAAGTGCAGATTTAACTGGATTGGTTTCTGGGCGCCTGTGGGACCAAAACAGTGGAAACCCCTAGAAGTGACCCCATTTTGGAAACTACACCCCTCAATGCATTAACCTAGTGGTGTAGTGAGCATGTTAACCCTGCAGGTGTTTTGTAGAAATTAGTGTTCACTCAATGTTGCAGAGTGAAAATGGGATTTTTTCCATAGATATGCCAATATGTGGTGCCCAGCTTGTGCCACCATAACAAGACAGCTCTCTAATTATTATACGGTGTTTCCTGGTTTTAGAAACACCCTACATGTGGCCCTAATCTTTTGCCTGGACATTCGACCAGGCTCAGGAGTGAAAGCGTACCATGCGAAATTGAGGCCTAATTTGGCGATTTACAAAGTATTGGTTCACAATTGCCGTGGCTCAGATGTGAAATAATAAAAAGAAACCCCTGAGAAGTGACCCCATTTGGAAACTGCAGCCCTCAAGGCATTTATTAAGGGGTGTAGTGAGCATTTTCACCCCACAGGTCTTTTCCATAAATGAATGCGCTGCGGATTGTGCAAATTACAAATTTATATTTTTCCCTAGATATGCCATTTCAGTGGCAAATATGTAGTGCCCAGCTTATGCCACTGGAGACACACACTCCAAAAATTGTTAAAAGGGTTCTCCCGGGTATGACGATGCCATATATGTTGAAGGAAACTGTTGTTTGGGCACGCTGTAGGGTTCAGATGGGAGAGAGCGGCATTTGGCTTTTGGAGAGCGGATTTTGCTTGGTAGTAGATTTGTTTGAGTATTACTGGTGTTTCCATTTATAATGTGGGGGTACATGTAAGCTGGGCAGAGTACATCAGGGGCATAGTCAGGGAATATAATAATGGGGTAAAAAAACAATAAAATAATCCATAGATGTGTGTTACGCTGTGAAGCAATCCTTTCTGCACAGGCCGGTGTCGCACTGATATATGGCGTCCTTTCTTATCCCCCTTTTGGTCCACACTCCGCACCTTTGCAGTTTGGGGAATTTTGCTGGGAAAGTGTTGTCCTGGTATAATACGGGCACCTTAGCTTCCAGCGGATATGTTTGGGCCCTCCCCTTCCTGGTTCCCTAATTTTAGGTCCTTGATAAATCGCCTCTTGAAACAGAAGAAATGTTCCCCTCGGGCACAACTGCATATTTTTTATTTCCTGACTTATTGGAGCCATAACTAATTTTATGTTTTCATAGACGTAGTGGTATGAGGGCTGCTTTTTTGCGGGACAAGCTGTAGCGATTATTGGTACCATTTTGGGGTACATGCAACTTTTTGATCACCTTTTATCCTACTTTTTGAGAGGCCAGGTAAACAAAAAAATGCAATTCTGGCATAGCTTTTTTAGTTTTTTTTTATGCAGCGTTCACTATGCGTTATAAATTATATGTTAACTTTATTATGCGGGTCCGTACTTTTCCGGCGATACCTAATTGATAGCACTTTTTTATGTTTTACAACTTTTTGCACAATAAAATTACTTTTGTAAAAAGAATGTATTTTTTCTGTCGCCAAGTTGTGAGAACCATAACTTTTTAATTTTTTTGTCGACGGAGCTATATGAGGGCTTGTTTTTTGCGAGACAAGCTATAGTTTTTATAGGTACCATTTTTGGATACATGCGATTTTTTGATCACTTTTTATTCCAATATTTGTAGGGCAAAGTGACCAAAAAACAGAAACTCTGGTATAGTTTTCTACGGGTTTTTTTACGCTGTTCACCGCGTGCAATAAATAATATAATATTTTGATACCTCAGGTCGTTACGGTCGTGGCAATACCAAATACGTATGGTTTATTATTTTTTTTCAATAATAAAGGACTTGATAAGGGAAAAAGTGCGATTGTGTTTTATTTTATTACTTGAAACTTTTATTGTTTTCAAACTTTTATTTTTTTCACTTTTTTTTACACTTGAAGTTCCAACTGTCTGATGTTTTTTTTCGAATACATTGCACTACCTACGTCAGTTATTCAGTGACAGCAAGCCGAATAGGCTTCGCCTCCCGGCGGGGCCTAATCGGCTTCCGTAATAGCAGAGCAGGAAGCCATTGTGTCTCCTGTTGCCATAGCAGCAGTCGCCAGTCCTGATTGCCTGTCAGGGCTGGCGATCTGCTAGCAACTGCTAATAAGCAGCAATCACTTTCCATTGCTGCATCGAAGGGGTTAATGGCAGGGATCGGAGCTAGCTCCGGTTCCTGCTATTACAGGTGGATGTCAGCTGTAACATACAGCTGACTTCCACCGCTGATGACGCCGGATCAGCTCCTGAGCTGGCGCCATTTTGCCGGCGGCTACGGACGCTGATCAGGCTCCGCTGCCAGGCGGATCTTGACCGGCTTCCGTGCTAGGCAGACCGGGAGGCCAGTATTAGGCCTCCGGTTGCCATTGCAGCCACTGGAACGCCGGCAATTTCATTGCTGGGGTTCCGATGAGCTGCAAACACCTTAAGTGCAGCACTCGCGTTTGAGCGCTGCACTTAAGAGGTTAATGGCAGGGATCAAAGCTAATTTCGGTCCCCGCCATTACAGCCGGATGTCAGCTGTAAGATACAGCTGAGATCTGGCGATGATGGCACCGGCTCAGCTTCTTAGCTGGTGCCACACATTTGGCGTATGGATACGGAAATTTGCGGGAAGTCATAGCTTTCCATGGCGTACCCATACGGCAAATGTTGGGAAGGGGTTAAAGCGACCCTGAGAACATATATTAGGAGACTATGCTTTTCTATTACTTCACATTATATAAATTACATTTACATTTAGACAATGCATTGGTAAATACTTGCAGCCTTGTAGATATTATCTATTGTAGCTTTCCTTCCTTTCTGCAACGCCCTGAAGAACATTCTGATGCACTGAAAGCTTCACAATACAGTACAATGAATGCAGAATGACCCCCTGTACATAGACACGGTGGAGAGGAAAAGTTTACAGATTTCATTTTGTTACACAAAGAAATTTACATTAACAAATAATTTTAGATATTGCAACATATTAAAATGATTTTTAACAAAACTATTGCTGGATGATTTTGTTTAAGAAATTTTGTCATGGAGACATTATTTCTACTAAAGGGTTTCTTACCACACTTATCTTATATTTCTGCCCATTGTTGAGGAACATTTTTATTTATCCCAGCAAAATCCCTGGGTGCAGAAGTGCAGGTGGCACATTGCCAATATAGACACCAGTCCATTTAAAGGCTGGCAGATCACCAGGAGAGGAATAGGAGGGAGGAGAGAAGGACCACAGCACAGCTGCTGTGGACAGAATTCTGTCTAAAGTCAGGGTATGGGGGATTTTGGCTGGGGGGGGGGGGGCCATTATGACTGCTACTTTAAGATACACTGTGTCTGCCAGTGCGTTCAGGGGCACACTGTTGCTGGTACTGTATGGGATCAAACAAGCAGCTTTTCAAGGCACGGGAATTGTTGAAAAATCTTAACCTTTATTAAGGCATAGTCTTGTCCCTGGATATTGGCTTGAAACAGTAATTGTAAAGGTGAAATATTACGTGATTACATCAACAATTACCTAAAACTTCCGCTGTCCTGGAGACCCGCTTTATCGCATACTACAGCTATAAATAGAGGCGTAACTATAGAGTGCGGGGCCCCATGCTTCACTTTGAACTTCCAACCCCCGCCATGGATCTCTACATCATGGACCCCCCAGCATGGACCCCCAGATCAGACCCAAGATCATACATAAAGATTTTAAAAAAAGCATTTACTTACTGCCACTGGCTCTTCTTTAGGGGCTGCCCCGGATCCCCCTTCCCCTCTGATTGTTACGCCACTGATGGTAAAGGTGGAATATCACACCAAGGGAAGCAGAGGAGCAAAATTGCCTTTTGTAAAGAACTGTATTGTTTTATTCACATGGTGTGGTCAAATAGCAATATACCTGTAATGATGGGGGTAGGGAAACAGACAAGTGAGCCCTAATCTACCCGCCACTCAGTCCCTGCCTACTTGCAACGACCCGCCCTAGGCGACGGGGTAAAACTGGGCGACGGTCCCTACGCTCAGTAAGTGCACGACAGACAAACAGACAAGGGTACACAAAGCTAAGGGAAATGGGGCAGTTGCCCACGGCAACACCGCGAGCAACAAGAGTGGTGAACGAGCCGAGTCAAACCAGGAGTGTACGAGGTACCAAACGCTGAGCAGGAGAGTAGTGAACAAGCCGAGTCAAACCAGGAGTGTACGAGGTACCAAACGCAGAGCAGGAGAGTAGTCAGTAAGCCAGGGTCAGAATGAAGCAGGGTCAAATAGTTCAGAAGCTGCAGCAGGGCCAGGAAACCACACGAGAAGAATCACAAGCAAGGAGGAACAGGAAAGGCAGGTATAAATAGACAGAGGGCGGGAGCTAGCTCCGTCTGGCCAGGCTGTGATAGGCTCTCCCACTCCTAAGCCTGCCATCCTGAGTGATAGAAGATGGAGTCAGTCTCACAGACATAGAAGCAGGTGCAGACTGATTACCTATGGGCGTATACACAGAAGCTGTGCCTGGCAGATCCTTTACAGTACCCCCCCCCCTTTTATGAGGGGCCACCGGACCCTTTCTAGGTGGACCTGGTTTATTGGGGAAACTAAGGTGGAACTTCCTGACCAATACCCCAGCGTGAACATCCCGGGCGGGTACCGAAGTCCTCTCCTCAGGCCCGTATCCTCTCCAATGGACCAGGTACTGGAGGGAGCCTTGGACCATCTTGCTGTCCACAATCTTGGCCACCTCGAATTCCACCCCCTCAGGGGTAAGAACGGGGACAGGAGGTTTCCGCGAGGGAGCCAAGGACGGGGAGCAGCGTTTAAAGAGGGAGGCATGAAACAAGTCGTGTATTCGAAAAGATGGGGGCAACTCCAGTCGGAAGGAGATAGGATTGAGGACTTCAATGACATTATACGGCCCTATAAACCAGGGAGTAAACTTCTTGGACGGGACCTTAAGGCGCAAGTTCTTGGACGATAACCACACCAGATCCCCGACCATAAACAAGGGGTTAGCAGAACGTCTTCTATCTGCCTGAGTTTTTTGTATGCTCTGGGACGCCTCTAGGTTCTTCTGAACCTGGGCCCAGACTATGCACAGTTCCCGATGAACGACCTCTACCTCGGGATTGTTGGAACTACCAGGTGAAACGGAGGAGAACCGTGGATTAAACCCAAAATTACAGAAAAAGGGGGAGACCCCTGACGGGTTATTAAGGGAAAATTTGGCGAGGGGAATGAATGAGACCCAATCATATTGACAGTCAGAGATAAAACACCTTAAATATTGTTCTAGAGACTGATTAGTCCTCTCGGTTTGGCCATTAGTTTCATGATGGAAGGCAGAGGAGAAGGACAGATCAATCTCCAACTTTTTACAGAAGGCTCTCCAAAACAATGAAACAAAGTGTACCCCTCTGTCCGAAACAATATTGACAGGGACCCCATGGAGACGCAGGATGTGTTTGACAAACAAGGTAGCTAACGTCTTAGCATTGGGTAGTTTCTTGAGGGGCACAAAGTGGCACATCTTACTGAAGCGGTCTACTACAACCCACACCACCGACTTGCCTTGAGATGGAGGCAAATCGGTGATAAAATCCATGGAGATATGGGTCCAAGGTCTCTGGGGAATGGGCAAAGAACGTAGTAAGCCCGCTGGTCGGGACCTGGGAGTCTTGGACCTAGCACAAACCTCACAAGCGGCGACGTAGGCTTTAACGTCTTTAGGCAACCCAGGCCACCAATAGTTTCTGGCAATGAGGTG
This sequence comes from Rhinoderma darwinii, assembly GCF_050947455.1. Lineage (NCBI taxonomy): Eukaryota > Metazoa > Chordata > Amphibia > Anura > Rhinodermatidae > Rhinoderma > Rhinoderma darwinii. Next base: position 98,646,867 of record NC_134688.1, read on the forward strand.
CTTGGTACCCAGGATGCCTGGATGACCAGATAGTGCGGAGTCATGATTTTCCCTAAGTACCCTTAGCCAGTATTGCAGGGGAACAAACAGCTTGCCCTCAGGAAGGTTCCCGGGAGCTGAACCTAGATCAGCCGCAATTTCAGAGACTAAATCAGAATCAATAGAATAAATGATTATACCTGGAGTCAAAATACAAGCAGGATCTTCCTCCGAAGGAGGGCTGGCCATGAAGCTACGCGACAGTACATCAGCCTTAATATTTTTAGACCCAGCACTATAGGTAACCAAAAAGATGAATCTGGTAAAAAATAGAGCCCAACGAGCTTGTCTCGGGTTTAGCCTCCGGGCAGATTCTAGGAAAACCAGATTCTTGTGGTCGGTAAGGACCATTACCTGGTGCCTAGCCCCCTCCAGGAAGTGGCGCCACTCTTCAAATGCCCATTTAATGGCTAAGAGTTTGCGGTTGCCAATATCATAGTTACTCTCAGTGGGCGAAAACTTCCTGGAGAAGTAGGCACTGGGACGGAGATGGGTGAGGGACCTGGTACCCTGGGACAAGACAGCCCCCACTCCCACCTCGGATGCGTCAACTTCCACGATAAATGGCTCCATTTGGTTGGGCTGAACCAGCACCGGGGCCGAGATAAAGCACTTCTTAAGGACCTCAAAAGCCTGGACAGCCTCAGGAGGCCAGTGGAGGAGATCAGCACCTTTGCGAGTGAGGTCCGTAAGAGGCTTAGCGATGACCGAGAAGTTAGCAATAAATCTCCTGTAATAATTAGCGAACCCCAAGAAACACTGTAACGCCTTCAGGGAGGCAGGTTGGACCCATTCCGCCACAGCCTGGACCTTGGCGGGGCCCATGCGGAATTCATGAGGAGTGAGGATTTGACCCAAAAATGGTATCTCCTGCACCCCAAACACACATTTTTCGGTCTTCGCAAACAGTTTGTTTTCCCGAAGGACCTGGAGCACCTTCCTGACATGCTCAATGTGGGAGGACCAGTCCTTGGAAAACACAAGTATGTCATCAAGGTATACTACAAGAAATACCCCCAGGTAATCTCTTAAAATCTCATTTATGAAATTCTGGAAGACCGCGGGAGCATTACACAACCCAAAGGGCATGACAAGGTATTCGAAATGACCTTCGGGCGTGTTAAACGCAGTCTTCCACTCATCCCCCTCTTTGATGTGGATAAGGTTATACGCCCCCCGTAGATCAAACTTAGAGAACCATTGGGCCCCCTGAACCTGATTAAAGAGATCAGGAATCAAAGGAAGGGGATACTGGTTCCTTACAGTGACCTTATTCAAGTTACGGTAGTCAATGCATGGCCTAAGACCACCATCCTTCTTCCCTACGAAGAAGAAGCCAGCACCTACCGGAGAAGTAGAGGGGCGAATGTAACCCTTGGCCAGGCATTCCTGGATATACTCTCTCATGGCTTCACGTTCGGGACAAGAGAGATTAAATATCCTACCCTTAGGGAGCTTAGCTCCTGGTACCAAATCGATAGCGCAATCGTATTCTCTATGAGGAGGTAACACTTCGGAGGCCTCCTTAGAGAAGACATCAGTGAAGTCCTGAACAAACTCAGGTAGCGTGTTCACCTCCTCAGGGGGAGAAATAGAATTAACAGAAAAACATGACGTCAAGCATTCATTACCCCATTTGGTAAGCTCCCCAGTATTCCAGTCAAACGTGGGATTATGCAACTGCAACCAGGGAAGGCCTAAAACGAAATCGGACGATAATCCCTGCATCAACAGTACAGAGCACTGCTCCAAATGCATGGAGCCAACAAGGAGTTAAAAAACAGGGGTATGCTGTGTAAAATAACCATTAGCAAGAGGAGTGGAGTTGATACCCACTACCGGGACAGGTTTAGGCAAATCAATCAAAGGCATAGCTAGAGACATAGCAAATTCCACAGACATGATATTAGCAGAAGACCCTGAATCCACGAAGGCACTGCCGGTAGCAGACCTACCACCAAAAGAGACCTGAAAGGGAAGCAAGATTTTATTACGTTTCATATTTACGGGAAATACCTGTGCGCCCAAGTGACCTCCCCGATGATCACTTAGGCGCGGAAGTTTTCCGGCTGCTTATTCTTACGCCTAGGACAGGTGTTCACTTGATGCTTGTCATCCCCACAATAGAAGCAGAGACCATTCTTCCTGCGGAACTCTCTACGCTGTTGGGGGGACACGGAGGCCCCGAGTTGCATAGGTACCTCCGAGTCTTCCATGGAAGAGCGAAGCAACGGGACCTCGGGAGGCATCATGGGGGAGTCAGAGGGGAAAACACAAAAACGTTCAAGTTGTCGTTCCCTGAGATGTCGGTCAATTCGTACCGCTAAAGCCATAACATGGTCTAGGGAGTCAGAAGAGGGATAGCTAACTAGCAGGTCTTTCAGGGCGTTCGACAGACCCAACCTAAACTGGCACCTTAAGGCAGGGTCAGAATGAAGCAGGGTCAAATAGTTCAGAAGCTGCAGCAGGGCCAGGAAACCACACAAGAAGAATCACAAGCAAGGAGGAACAGGAAAGGCAGGTATAAATAGACAGAGGGCGGGAGCTAGCTCCGTCTGGCCAGGCTGTGATAGGCTCTCCCACTCCTAAGCCTGCCATCCTGAGTGGTGGAAGATGGAGTCAGTCTCACAGACATAGAAGCAGGTGCAGACTGATTACCTATGGGCGTATACACAGAAGCTGTGCCTGGCAGATCCTTTACAATACCCTATTGTAGTCACAATTTTTTTTTTCTTATTCAAATGCAGTTTCTTAAAGGGAATGTGTTGCCAGCAAAACATGTTTTTTTTTTTTTTGTTAAACAATTAGTGTGTAGGTGATTAAACATTGTTCTAATTTTTTTTATTTTTTTCACGAGTCAGGAAATATTATGAATTGGATTCAATTTATAATATTTCCCAGCACTGGTCACTAGATGGAGCACTTCCCAAAATTGCAGCATTGCATGTGGTAAAGCAACCACATTGCTTTATGCTGCAAAATTGGGAAAAAATCCCTCGCTCTAGTGAGCTCTCAGAATCCCCCCCTCCTTTATCCTGGCTAGTGCCGGGAGAAATGAGGGGTTTGAACGGTCTAACCTCCTACACTGTGTGTCGCCATTTTTTGAGCTAACACACAGTGTAGAAGGTTTACATACACTAGTAAAACACACTGAAACACGAACATACATAGAAATCACTTACCTGCTTCAGTCGCCGCCGCTCCCTCCGGTCCGTCCGCTCCGTCTGCTGCCGCTGCTCCATGTGCACAAGTCCGGAAGCCGCGACCGGAAGTAGTAATCTTACTGCCCGGCCGCGACTTCCGGTCCACAGGGAAATGGCGCCGGACGGCGCGCATTTCAAATCGGACTGTGTGGGAACGGCGCATGCGCCGTTCCCACACACACGGCGTACACCAAAGTGGATGGAACGGGCCCTGTTCGCAGTCCCTATGGGACTGGAGCTGCCGTATTCCATGTCTGTATGTGTCGTTAACCCCTTAAGGACGCAGCCTAGTTTTGGCCTTAAGGCTCAGAGCCCATTTTTCAAATCTGACATATTTCACTTTATGTGGTAATAACGTGGGAATGCTTAAACCTACCCAAGTGATTCTGAGATTGTTTTCTCGTGACACATTGGGCTTCATGTTCGTGGTAAAATTTGGTCGATATATTCAGTGTTTATTGGTGAAAAATTGCAAAATTTAGAGAAAATTTTGAAAAAATTGAATTTTTCAGAATTTAAATGCATCTGCTTGTAAAACAGACGGTTATACCACCCACAATAGTCACTAGTTCACATTTCCCATATGTCTACTTTAGATTGGCATCGTTATTTGAACATTATTTTATTTTTCTTGGACGTTACAAGGCTTAGAACATAAACAGCAATTTCTCATATTTTTAAGAAAATGTCAAATGCCTTTTATTTAAGGTACCTGTTCAGTTCTGAAGTGGCTTTGAGGGGCCTATGTATTAGAAACCCTGATAAAACACCCCATTTTAAAAACTAGACCCCTCAAAGTATTCAAAACAGCATTTAGAAAGTTTTTTAACACTTCAGGCATTTCACAGGAGCAAAAGTGGAGGTGAACTTTGCAAATTTCATTTTTCTTGCGGAATTTCAATTTTATTCATATTTTTTTTCTGTAACACAGAAGGTTTTACCAGAGAGACACTACTAAATATGTTATGTCCAGATTCTGCAGTTTTTAGAAATGTCCCACATGTGGCCCTACTGCGCTCGTGGACTAAAACACAAGCCCTAGAAGCAAAGAAGCACCTAGTGCATTTTGAGTCCTCTTTTTTATTAGAATATATTTTAGGCAGCATGCCAGGTTTGAAGAGGTGTTGAGGTGCCAAAACGGTAGGAATCTTCCAATAGTGACCCCATTTTGGAAACTACACCCCTCAAGGAATTCGTTTATGGGTAATGTGACCATTTAGACCCCATAGTTTCTTCACAGAACTTATTTGAATTGGGCTGGGAATTAAATAAATATATATTTTTTCCAATAATATGTCATTTTAGCTCAAAAATTCTTATTTTCACAAGAAACAAAATACCCCATTCTGTTGCGCAATTTGTTCTGAGGGCCGCAATACCCCATTTGTTGTGATAAGCTGCCGTTTGGGCCCATGGGAGGGCTCAGAAGGAAAGGACCACCATTTGGCCTACTGGGGATTTTCTAGTGCGAAGTCATGTATGCAGAAGCCCCTGAGGTACCAGTACAGTTGAAACCCGCAAGAAGTGACCCCGTTTTAAAAACTACACCGTTAAGGCATTCATCTAGAGGTGTAGTGAGCATTTTGACCGGAGACCTACACCCCATAAACTGTAATGTGGGTTCTCCCGGGTATGGCAATACCCTACATGTGGCTGTTATCAGCTGCCTGGGCACACAGCAGGGCTCAGAGGGGAAAGACGAGGGGGGATAAGCTGTGCGGAGGGCATCAGGGTAAGTAAAATTTGGGTAAATTATAAACCAAGGGATGTATGATAAATTTTAAAACACTCTTTCATACAGAGCTCTGGTTATTCGGGACACGTGTCACATTGATATATTGTGTCATCCCTTATCGCCCTCTTATAGCAGACTTTGCACCTCTTTTGACTTTTTCCCTTCTTGCCAGTTTGGGGAACTTCCCCTGGAAAGTGTTGCCGCCCTGGTACGATGCGTGTGGCCCCGCTTCCAGAAGTACTGGGTGTCCCCCCTTCTTGGTCCCTAAAGATTAGGTTCTTGATAATCACCTCTTGAAATTCCAGGAAAGTTCCCGTCTGGCCTGCACATCGACGTAGCACGTACGCATTGTACAAAGCTATCTGTATGATGTGCCCGGCCAGCTTCTTATACCACACGACATGGCGCTGTAGGGCTTCAGGATTTGATGTGACAAGTCCATCCCTCCCATGTACCTATTATAGTCCAGGATGCAGTCTGGTTTGGGGGTGTCCTTTCCTTCATATATCCTAAACCTGTAGGTATACCCTGATGCACTCTCGCAGCTTATACATCTTCACGCCATACCATGCCCTCTTACCCGGCAGGTACTCGCGGAATTGAACCCTCCCTTTAAAATGTACCAGGGACTCATCAATAGAAATACACTTCTCGGGGTGTATGCTTGGGAAAACCGGGCACTGAAACGGTCTAATAGGGGTCTCCATTTATATAAACGGTCAAAACTGGGGGTCATCTCGGGGTGGGCACGGCTCATTATCAGTATAATGTAAGAAATTAAGTATTGCCTCATTTATTTATTTTTTTAGGTTCCAGTTCAGTTCTGAAGTTGCTTTGAGGGGCCCATATATTAGAAACCCCTATGAAATACCCCATTTTAGAAACTAGACCCCTCAAAGTATTCACAACAGCATTTAGAAAGTTTATGAACCCTTTAGGTGTTTCACAAAAATTTAAAGCAAAGTAGAGGTGAAATTTACATTTTTTTTTTTGTCAGAAAATCCTCTTTATACCATTTTTTTTATAACAATTTATCAGTGAAACTCAAATTAATACGTATTGCCCAGATTCTGCAGTTTTTAGAAATATCCCACATGTGGCCCTCGGGCGGTAATGGACTGAAGCAGCGGCCTCAGAATCAAAGGAGCACCTAGTGGATTTTGAGGCCTCTTTTTTATTAGGCACCATGTCCGGTTTGAAGAGGTCTTGTGGTGCCAAAACATTGGGAACCCCCCAAAAGTGACCCCAATTTGGAAACTAGACCCCTTGAGGAATCCATTGTAGTTTTCTTGGGGTGCATGCGGCTTTTTGATCAGTTTTTATTCTATTTTTAGGTGGCGTGGTGACTAAAAAACAGCAATTCTACTATTGTTTTTTTATTCTTTTTTTTTACAGCGTTCACCGTGCGCTATAAATAAAATATTCACTTTATTCTGCGGGGCGATACGATTACGGCGATACCAGATGTTTATAGTTTTTTTTTATGTCTTATGGCGTTTGCACAATAAAATACGTTTTGTAAACAATCATTCACTTTTTGTGTTACCTTATTCTAAGAGCCAGAACTTTTTTATTTTTCAATCAATAAAGCCGTGCGAGGACTTATTTTTTGCGTAACGAACTGTAGTTTCGATCAGAACCATTTTTAGGTACATGCGACTTTTTGATCTCTTTTTATTCCATTTTTTGGGAGGTGAAGTGACCAAAGAATTGTGATTGTGGTACGGTTTATTATTATTTTATTTTACGGCGTTCATCGTGCGGGATAAATAATTAAATAATTTTGTAGTTCAGGCCGTTACGGACGCGGCGATACCAATTATGTATAGTTTATTTGTTTGTTTATATATTTTTATTAATAATAAATGACTGATAAGGGAAAAGGGGGGATTTTTACTTTTATTACTTTTAAATCTTTTATTTTCTTATTTTTACACATCTTTTTTTAACTTTTTTTTTACTGTATTACTTTGTCCCACTAGGGGACTTGAGGGCAGGAGGCCCTGATCGCTATTCTAATACACTGCACTACATGCGTAGTGCAGTGTATTAGAACTGTCAGCTACTCACTGACAGCAAGCATAGTGGGTCCTGACGTTGTCAGGACCCACTAGGCTTCCGTCTATGGCATAGCCGGAAACCATTGTTTGGTGTCCGGTTGCCATAGTCACCATCGCCGGCCGCTATCGCGTAGCAGGCCGGCGATGGCAGCTTAACCCCTAAAAAGCCGCGATCTCTATAGAACGCGGCTTTTAAGGGGTTAATCAGCGGGGACATAGCGATCGGTCCCCGCAGTAGGAGCTGTGACAGCTGCTGAACAAGACAGCAGCTGTCACAGTTCCTGTATGTGTCGGGAGGACGGCCGAAACGGCCGTTACTCCCATGACGTACTATTACGGCATGGAGCGCGAACGATACAGCTGCCATGACGTAATAGTACGTCAAGGAGCGGGAAGTGGTTAATCGACACATACAGAAATGGAAAAAAAAATGGCAGCCCCCATAGGGAAGAAAAAGTGTAAAAATAGAAAAAATAACACACAAACACACAAATAAATATAAACGTTTTTAATAAAACCCTAACATAAAACTGATATAAAAAAAAAAATGTTGGTGACACTGTTCCTTTAAAGAGGCTCTGTCACCCATTTTATACTTCCTACATAATCTAATAGGCGCTGTGTTGTAGATAACTACTGTGTTGTTTTTTGTAAAAAAAAAAAAGTTTATTAGTGACAAAGTTATGATCATTTTAACATTTATGCTAATTTTTTGTTAAAGCCCAACTGGGTCTTGTAAAGAAAAGTGTATGACGCTGACCAATCAGCTTCTCTTCATTCATGTCCAGCTTTAGTCACAGCACAGCGTGATCTCGCGAGATCACGCTGTGCCGTCACTTACTCCTGAAGTTCCTTCACCGGAGCATCGGCAGAATGAGCAGACATCCTGGCACGGCTGGAGCCGATGTCTGGTCATTCTCCCGTCGCTCCGGTGAAGGAACTGTGGGAGGAAGAGACGGCACAGCATGATCTCGTGAGATAATGCTGTGCTGTGACTAAAGCCAGACATGAATGAAGAGGAGTCTATGACGCTGCTTGTTCTGTGCCATGGGATACAAGAGGAGAATCAGTAATAAAAGAAAGAGTATTGGGGAGGGGCGCATGCTTTCACTGTATGGGGCCCAGAATATGCCTAGCACCTAGTGCTGAGGGGGCTGTTCATGACACAAGGATTGAAAGTACACCAAAGAGAGAATATGTGTATCATGCAACAACCCTTAGACCCTGCTCTAGGCATAACACAGACAGTGGGTGCAATCAATGGTGTACTGCGGGCGCATGATATAGGCACAATCATTTTACACCACTTCGCTGTTCACTTTACAAACCCCATGCGACAATCCTGATTTTTTTTTTTTACTATGCAATCTCTGTTGGGCCTTGCTTTGCCTAAAATCACAACTTGTTTGGTTTTTGGTAAATGCCAGGAACTAACATTATTCACTATAAAACCTGAAGAGAAAAATCTCTACTGCTACTAATCTGGCATGCATGAGAACAGCCAGTTGTCAGACTATGAGAAAATGTTAGCACACTGACCCATTCATTTCTATGGAGCCATGCACACTTCCGTTTTTTTAGCAGAACCGTGTGGCCATTCCGACAAAAATAGAACAGGTCCTACTCCTGTCCGTTTTTTGCGGATCAGTCTCGGCCATTCTTTTGATTTGGTCCGTTACAACAATGGACCGCACATGGAAGCCATCCATGTGTGGTCCGTGTTTCTGTGATTTGCGGATGTGTGCTTGAGGCCTAAGCAATGATGTTTCTGCTGCTCTAAATAGACAGGTTAATAAATTTATAGAGGAATCTGTGATCTGTGTTTTATATTATTTAAAAATCACCGGAAGTAAATTTTAATTCATTGGGTAGGAAATGAGATATAAAGACTCATGACATTTATTTGAGTTCTGAGGCACCAAGAGGACTTCACAGATTTGTTGTTCATTCTTAACATTTACGTAATTAAAATTTCATGAAAAAAGGGAATGTTGAATGTTTATGTAATACATAAGCAAATGAGCATGATCGATACCAAAATTATTGCCAGTGTTAAAAAATTGGATGAATTTAAACATCCAGAATTTGACAGACATTATGATATTCTTAAAAGATGTCGAGCGTGAACTGAAGGATATCTCTGATCGTAAGAAATGTAAGTTTTAGTGAGATATGTTTTTTAATAAAATGATAATACGAAAAAATCGAATACGGGTAACAGGTTAACTTGGTCCCTGCCCTCCTCATTTGATCATGACACCAGTGATTATACATTAAGTGACAAAATTAACTCTCATGAGACAGTACCTTTAGCACAGGACTTCTCCCCATGTTGAATTCAATGGGGAAAAACCCAAACAAAAGTGCAATGATTCCGCAGCATAAATTGACATGCTACGGATTTAAAAAACGCACCGCAGGTCAATTTATGAACGTTTTCTACATTTATTTTTTTCACAGTGTGTGGATAAAAATGTGTACAAAGCTCATCCGCTATGCAGCTATTGTAATAAGCTGCAGATTTTCCGCAATGAAATCCGTTGCGGAAAATCCACAACTAATCTACCCAGTGTGAACACACCCTAACAGACGGCCCAACATCAGTATAAACACCAAAATAAAGAGCTGATCACTCAATACACTGCTGAAAATATTTGATTTTATAATGCTGCCGTTTTTGGAGTTTATTTTGCGACAAATATTTTAAATGTCACACACCATTTGTTAAACTTGCCGCATTTTATTTTGGAGTGATGCCTTTAGTTCAAATTTGTAGCTTACATTTTATGCCAGCCTGCTGGTGGTGTGCAGATTTTATAAAGTTGCATTTTATAAATATGACTAAAAAGTGACTCCTACGATTACCATACCAACTTGTCTAACATGAAACATAAGGCATCGCATGTGGCGCAAACCAGGTCTGTCTCTACCCCACCCCCTTTGGTGAGGGTGGAGGGCACATTAACACTCCAAGAAATGCTGTCCAGCAACCCGTCCTTGAGTGGAAGTGAGCGTGTATCGGTATGGACATAAATTCCCACCCTTAACCCCTTGGACACACAGCCAGTTTTGGCCTTGTGGACTCAGCCTATTTTTTCAAATCTGACTTGTCACTTTATGTGGTAATAACTTGGGAATGCTTTTACTTATCCAAGTGATTCTGAGTTTGTTTTCTCGTGACATATTGTACTTTATGTTAGTGAAAATATATTTTTTGGTGAAACAACACCAACATTTTGGGTAAATTTTGAAAAATTAGCATTTTTTACATTTTAACCTCTTCCCGCGCTGCGCCGCAATAGTACGTCCTGCAGAGGGGTTAGTTCCCGCATCAGGACGTACTATTGCGGAGTAGTTCCCGGCGCACACTGTCCTAACGGACAGTGTCCGGGAACCGGGAGGTCAGCTGTCCCTGACAGCTGACACTCCAGCCTTGCCGGTCAGCGGACCATCGCCGCTGATTTCGGCAATTAACCCCATAAATGCGGCGACGGATTGCCGTCGCCGCATTTAAGTGGTTTGAAGCACATCGGCAGCCCCCACGAAGTGATCGTGGGGGCTACCGATGCTTGTCGTGGCAATCGGAGGTCAGATAATGACCTCCGGGTTGCCATGTACGGAAGCCTCGGAGGAGCAGCCTCCGGCCGGTCCTCCGAGACTTCCTGTCAGTGTGACTGTCACGTCACAATGACAGTTAGAGTACATTACACTACGTGTGTAGTGTAATGTACTCCAGCAGCGATCAAAGCTGCAAGTCTAAGTGTCCCCTAGTGGGACAAGTGGAAAAAGTAAAAAAAAGAATAAAAATGTTTTTAAAAAAAGTGTAAAAATAAAAGTTAGAAGTTATATATACAAACACTTCATTTTTTTCCTATAATAAGTCTTTCATTATAGGAAAAAAATGAACACGTTAAAAAAAGTACACATATCTGATATCACCGCGTTCGTAACGACCCCAGCTATAAAACTATAATGTTATTTTTCCCGCACGGTGAACACCGTGAAAAAAATCAATAAAAAACGACACCAGAATCTCTATTTTTTGGTCACCACCCCTCACAAAATAGAGAATAAAAAGTGATCAAAAAGTCGCATGTTCCCGAAAATAATACTGATAAAAACTACAACCCGTCCCGCAAAAAACAAGCCCTTACACAGCTTTTTTGACTGAAAAATAAAAAAGTTACGGCTCTCAGAATATGGTGACACAGAAAATAAATTATTTTATAAAAAAGTGATTTTATTGCGCAAACGCTGCAAAACATAAAAAAACCCTATATACATATGGTATTGCCGTAATTGTACCGACCCGCAGAATAAAATATAATGGTCATTTATAGTGCACGGTGAACGCCGCAAAAAATAAACTAAAAAACATTGTCAGAATTGCTTGTTTTTGGTCACCCGGCTTGCAAAAAAATGTAATAAAAAGTGATCAAAAAAATCACATGTACCCCAAAATGGTACCAATGAAAAGTACAGATTGTCCCGCAACAAATAAGCCCTCACGCAGCTCCGGTGGTGAAAAAATAAAGACGTTCTGGCTCCCAGGAATATGGCGATGCAAAATGTGCAGAGCGTTCTAAAAGCGGGTAACATCCGACACCATTTTCAGTGCGACACTGGCCACACATCTATGAATTATTATTTATTTACCGCATTATTATACCCTCTTATTATGCCCTGATGTTCTCCGCACAGATTACACATACCCCCACATTATAAACTGAAATACCAGCGAAACCCAAAACAGAAAAACTACCAAGCAAAATCTGCGCTCCAAAGGCAAAATGGCGCTCCCTCCCTTCTGAGCCTTGCAGCGTCCCCAAACAGCAGTTTGTGCCCACATATATGGCATCACCATACCCGGGAGAACCCGCTTAACGCTTTATGAGGTATTTGTCTTCAGTGGCACAAACTGGGCACAACATATTATGCACTAAAATGGCACATCAGTGCAAAATTGTAATATTCACACCATCCGCTGTGCATTAACCCCTTTGAGCACTATGACTTAATAGCACGTCATGGTGCGGGGGTGATGTATGGAGCAGGCTCACGTGCTGAGCCCGCTCCATACGCTGCGGGTGTCGGCTGTGTATTACAGCTGACACCCAGGACTAAGGGACAGGAACAGCGATCGTGCGGTTACAGAAGCCTGTAAAAATAACAATATATTGCAATACATTAGTATTGCAGTATATTGTACCCGGGATCCAATGATCGCTGGTACAAGTACCCTAAGGGGACTAATAAAATGTGTAGAAGAATTCAAGTTATTAGTAGTGAGAAAGAAAAAAAAGTTACAAAAAAAAACCTTTTCCCATTTTTCTTCAAGAGTAATGTAAAAAAATAAACAGAATTGATATCGCTACGTCCGTAAAAGGCCGAACTATTACAATATGCCATTATTTAACTCACACGGTGAACACCGTAAAAAACTTAAATTATTTAAACCGCCAAAATCTCTGTAGTTTTCGTTTTTACTGCACGGCGAAAGCTGTAAAAACGAAAACCCCAAAAAATGGAATCAGATTTTTTTCCTATATTTTCCTATTTTTTTTCAGTTTCCCAGTACTTTTTATTCACTTTAAATGGTATCAATAGAAACTACAATTTCTTCCGCAAGAAATAAGCCCTCACATCACTCTACTGACGAAAAAAGTTATGGCTCTTGGAAGGCGGGTAGTGAAAAACGAAAATAAAAAATGGATCAGTCCTGAAAGGGTTAATTTATTTCTAATGAAAAAAATGCATGACCACATGTGGGATATTTCCGTACCCGGGAGAATTTGCTTTATAAAAATTGGTTGTTTATTTCTCCTTTATCCCTTGTGAAAATGAGAAAATGCAACATTATAGTGGAAAAAAATTATGATATTAATTTTCTCCGCCTAATTCTAATAAATTCTGAAAAAGACCCGTGGAGTCTATATTCTCACTATACCCCTAGAAAAATTCCTTGAGGGGTGTTTCCAAAATGGGGTAACTTGGGGGGCTTCCACTCTTTTGGTCTCTCCAGGGCGTTGCAAAGGCGGCATGGCACCGAAAAACAATCCATCAAAATCCGTGCTCCAAAATCCAAATGGCGCTACTTCCCTTCTGAGCGCTGCCATGGGTCCAATCAGCAGTTTATTACCACATATGCGGTATTGGCGTAATCAGGAGAAAATGCTTTACAAATGTTGTGGTTCTTTTTTTCCTTTATTCCTTGAAAAAATTTAACATTTCTATGCTTTTTCAGAAAAAAAGTTGATTTTCATTTTCACTGCCTAATTCCACTAAATTCTGCAAAAAAACCTGTGTGGTCAAAATGCTAACTATACCCCTAGATAAATTCCTTGAGAGGTATAGTTTCCAAAGTGGGGTCACATTTGGGGGGTTTCCACTGTTTTGGTCTCTCCAGGGCGTTGCAAACGCGACATGGCACCGAAAACCAATCCAGCAAAATCCGTGCTCCAAAATCCAAATGCCACTCCTTCCCTTCTGAGCCCTGCTGTGGGTCCAATCAGCAGTTTATTACCACATATGGGATATTACCGTAATCGGGAGACATTGCTTTACATATGTTGGGGTGCATTTTCTTTATTATTTCTTGTAAATATTAAAAATTTCTATGTTTTTTCAGAAAAAAGTAGATTTTCATTTTTACAGACTAATTCTAATAAATTTAGCTAAAAACCTGTGCGGTCAAAATGCTAACTATACACCTAGATAAATTCCTTGAGGGGTGTAGTTTCCAAAATGGGGTAACTTTTGGGGTGTTTCCACTGTTTTGGCACCACAAGACCTCTTCAAACCTGACAAGGTGCCTAAAATATATTCTAAAAAAAAGGAGGCCCAAAATCCACTAGGTGCTCCTTTGCTTCTGAGGCCGGTGCTTCAGTCCATTATCACACTAGGGCCACATGTGGGATATTTCTAAAAACTGCAGAATCTGGGCAATAAATATTGAGTTGCATTTCTCTGGTAAAACCTTCTGTGTTACAAAAAAAATGTATTAGAAATTAATTTCTGCAAAAAAAAAAAAAATTTGTAAATTTCACCTCTACTTTGCTTTAATTCTTGTGAAACTCCTAAAGGGTTAAAACACTTTGTGAATGCTGATTCGAATACCTTGAGGGGTGCAGTTTTCAAAATGGGGTGACTTCTGGGGATTTTCTAATATATAAGGCCCTCAAAGCCACCTTAGACTGAACAGGTCCCTGAAAAAATAGCCTTTTGAAATTTTCTTTAAAATATGAGAAATTGCTGCTAAAGTTCTAAGCCTTGTAACGTCCTAGAAAAATAAAAGGACGTTCAAAAAACGATGCAAACATAAAGTAGACATATGGGAAATGTTAACTAGTAACTATTTTGTGTGGTATTACTATCTGTTTTACAAGCAGATACGTTAAAATTTAGAAAAATGCTAATTTTTGCTAATTTTTTCTAAATTGTGGTGTTTTTCAGAAATAAATACCAAAATTATCGACAAAATTTTTTCACTAACATAAAGTACAACATGTCACGAGAAAACAATCTCAGAATCGCTTGGATAGGTAAAAGCATTCCAACGTTATTACCACATAAAGTAACACCTGTCAGATTTGAAAAAATCGACTGGGTCCTGAAGGCCAAAACAGGCTGGGTCCTGAAGGGGTTAATGTATCTGCTTGTAAGATAGATAGTAATACCACACAACATAGTTACTAGTTTACATTTCCCATATGTCTACTTTATGTTTGAATCATTTTTTGAACGTACTTTTATTTTTCTAGGATGTTACAAGGCTTAGAACTTTAACAAAAATTTCTCACATTTTCAAGAAAATTTCAAAAGGCTATTTTTTAGGGACCAGTTCAGGTCTAAAGTGACTTTGAGGGCCTTATATATTGGAATGTCCCCATAAATCACCCCATTTTAAAAACTTCACTCCTCAAAATATTTAAAACAGCATTCAGAAAGTGTCATGTGGAGGTGAAATGTACAAATTTCATTTTTTTGCCGAAATTCATTTGTAATAAATTTCTTCCTGTAATACAGAAGATCTTACCAGAGAAACGCAACTCAATATTTATTTCCCAGATTGTAATGTCGGGGTAAGCAAACAGACAAGTGAGCCATAATCTACCCGCCACTCAGTCCCTGCCTACTTGCAACGACCCGCCCTAGGCGACGGGGTACAACTGGGCGACGGTCCCTACACTCAATAGGTGCACGACAGACAAACAGACAAGTGTACAAAGAAGCCAGGGAAATGGGGAAGTTGCCCACGGGAACACCGTGAGCAACAAGCGAGGTGAACGAGCCGAGTCAAACCAGGAGATGAGCGAGGTACAAAAACGCAGAGCAGAAGAGTGGTCAGTAAAGCCAAGGTCAATCACAAGCAGAGGATCAGTAGTTCAAGAAGCTGCAGCAGGGCCAGGAAACCAACAGAGAAGAATCACAAGCAAAGGAGGAACAGGAAAGGCAGGTATAAATAGACAGAGGGCGGGAGCTAGCTCCGTCTGGCCAGGCTGTGATAGGCTCTCCCACTCCTAAGCCTGCCATCCTGGGTGGTGGAAGATGGAGTCAGTCTCACAGACATAGAAGCAGGTGCAGACTGATTACCTATGGGCGTCGACACAGTAGTTGTGTCTGGCAGATCCTTTACACAGATACTGCAGTTTTTAGAAATATCCCACATGTGGCCCTAGTGTGCTAATGGACTGAAACACGGGCCTCCGAAGCGAAGGAGCACCTAGTGGATTTTCAGGCCTCCTTTCTATTAGAAAAATTTTTAGGCACCTTGTCAGGTTTTAAAAGGTCTTGTGGTGCCAAAACATAGGGAAAACCCTCAAAAAGAAAATATTTTGGAAACTATACACTTAAGGAATTAATTTAGGGGTATAGTGAGCATTTTGATCCCAGTTGTTTTGCTAAATTTCTTTTAATTAAGCCATAAAAATAAAAATCTAAATTTTTTTCAAATAAAACAAAGAATGTTTTCATTTTTACAAGGAATAAAGAAGAAAAAACACCACAACTGTCACGAAGCGGGTTAGTGGACCCACTAGGCCGTACCGGCGTAGCGGGGAGGCAGCTGGCCAAACAGGAAACCCCAGCAATACAATGTCCCACACAAGGGTACCTGGATAGTCCAGACAATGGCCTCAGCTCTGGCACTGATGGAGATGGGTGCAGCAGATAACGCCAAACGTGGCGGATGACACAGGTGCCGCAGGTTGCGCCAGACATGGCGGATTCCTAAGGGACGTGGCAGATGACACTGGACGTGGCGGATTCCTCCAGACGTGGCAGATGACACAGGACGTGGCACGACTCGATACTATAAACACAGCACGGGAAACAGGAACAGGTAACAAGGCACGGGTAACAACTGGAACGGGAAACACTAAGGGACCATTTGCAAGACAGACTGGGAAAACTAACAACGCTCAGGCAAGGATCATAAGGCCTGGGGCCTTCTTATAGACCAGGAAATCATGGCAGTTGATGATGATGATGACGATTTCCTTTGTGCGCGCACTGGCCCTTTAAGGCCAGGCACGAGCATGTGCTCGCACCCTACGGGACACAGCAGACCGGAGCGGAAGTGAGCGCTGGCGTCTCCTAGGAAGGAGATGGGGACCAGCGCTCACGGATCCATGGCTGCGGGCGTCGGGAGGTGAGTAAATCCATGGACGCTACACCAACATTTGTAAAGCAATTTCTCCCGATTATAGTAATACCCCATATGTGGTCATAAACTTATGTTTCAACACACGGCAGGGCTTAGAACGGAAGGAGCGTTATTTGGCTTTTAGAGCTCAAATTTTGCTGGAATGTTTTGCGGTGCCATTTCACATTTGCAAAGCCCCTTGCGGGACCAAATCAGTGAAAACCCCCCAAAAGTGACCCCATTTTGGAAACTACACCCTGAAGGAATTTATTGAGGTATATAGTGAGCATTTTGACCCCAAAGCCTACAGCTGACACCTGCGCCATCTTGTTTCTGGGAACGGAAGCCTTTTAGGCCTCGCCTCCAAGCGGGACCTATCAGGCTTCCGTACTTGGCAGACAGGAGGCCATTGTTAGGCCTCCGGTCTGCCAAAGCAGCTATCGGAACCTCGCGATTACATTGCTGGATTCCGATCTGCTGGTAAACCCCATAGAGGTAGCGTACGCTTTTGAGCGCTGCATTTAAGGGGTTAATCGGCCGGATTGGAGGCTAGCTCCGGTCCTGGCCATGCAGCAGGGTGTCAGCTGCAATATACAGCCGCTGGTGATGGTGCGGCCTTATGACCTTGGCGACAGCAAAATAAATGTACGTGACATGTTGCCAAGGGGTTAAAGGGGACATTACATGCCTCTCTAGTATATTTTGTACATATGCCAAAGACGTGGAGTTATTGCACTATGTCTTTATCCCTTCCTGACATCCGCCGTATATATACGGCACTGTCGTGCAGGGATTCCCGCAAAGCGCAGTACTATTACGTCGCGGTGATAGTGCGGGCTCAAGAGCTGAGCCCGCACCATCACCGCCGGGTGCCAGCTGTATGTTACAGATGGCACCCTGATGTAACGGCCAGGACTGGAGCTAGCCTCCGATCCGGCCGATTAACCCCTCAGATACTGCGTTCAATAGAGATCGCAGCATGTGAGGGGTTTTTAGTAACCGGCACCCCAGCAACGTGATCGCTGGGTTGCTGGTGGCTGCAATGGCAATGGCCTCCAGTCTGCCAGCAATGAAAGCCTCCTATGCCCCGCTCGGCAGCGGGGTCCTAAAAGGCTTCCGTCCGGTACCATCAGCAAGATTAGCTCCAATTCCTGCCATTAACCCCTTAGATGCAGCGATCGAAAGCGATCGTTGAATCTTAGCGGTTTGTAGAAAATCGGTAGACCTGCCATGCGATGGCAAGGATGCCGACTGCTACTATGGCAACAGGATGCCTAACAATAGCCTCCTGTATGCCATTACGGAAGCCGAATTAGGCCCCGACCGGAGCTGGAGTCTAATCGGCTTGCTGTCAGTGAATAACTGACAGTTTTTATACATTGAACTACATAGGTACTGCAATGTATTAGAACATCAGTCAAACAGTTGGACCTTCAAGTCTCCTAGTGGGATTAAAAAAGAAAAGTTGTAAAAAATAAAATAAAAGTTTCAAGTAATAGAAATAAAACACTATCGCCCTTTTTCCCTTATTAAGTAATTTATTATTGAAAAAAACAATTAAACCCATACATATTTGGTATCGCCGTGTTCGTAACGACCTGAACTATAAAAATATTATGTTATTCGTCCCACGCAGTGAACGGCGTAAGAAAACCCTAAAAAATACTGCCAAATACTGCCAAAAGTCGCACTTATCCAAAAATGGTACCTATAAAACTATAGCTCGTCTCGCAAAAAACAGCCCTCATACAGCTCCGTCGACGAAAAAATTAAAAAGTTATGGCTCTTACAACATGGCGACAGAAAATAAATTTTATTGTGCAAAAAGTTGTAAAACATAAAAAAGTTCTATAAATTTGGTATCGCCGGAATGGTACTTACCCGCAGAATAAACTTAACATGTAATTTATGACGCGTGGTGGACACTGTATAAAAAAGACTATGCCAGAATTAGTTTTTTCATCACCTTGCCTCCCAAAAAAGGATAAAAAGTGATCAAAAAGTTGTATGTACCCCAAAATGGTACCAATAATAACTACAACTCGTCCCGCAAAAAAAGAGCCCTCATATCACTATGTCTAGGAAAAAATAAAATAAGTTAAGGCTCCAATAAGTCAGGAAAGAAAAATATTCGGTTGTGCAGGCCCGAGGGGAACATTTCTTCTGTTTCTGTATCAAGGCCCTAAAATTAGGGAACCAGGAAGGGGAGGACCCAAACATACAGTGAAGGAAATAAGTATTTGATCCCTTGCTGATTTTGTAAGTTTGCCCACTGTCAAAGTAATGAACAGTCTAGAATTTTTAGGCTAGGTTAATTTTACCAGTGAGAGATAGATTATATAAAAAAAAAACAGAAAATCACATTGTCAAAATTATATATATTTATTTGCATTGTGCACAGAGAAATAAGTATTTGATCCCCTACCAATCATTAAGGGTATGTTCACACGGCAGCGTCCGTAACGGCTGAAATTACGGGGATGTTTTCAGGAGAAAACATCCCCGTAATTTCAGCCGTAACGGCATGTGCAGGTGCATGAACGCCGCGTCCATTACAGACGTAATTGGCGCTGCTTTTCATTGGAATCAATGAATAACGGCTCCAATTACGCCCCAAGAAGTGACAGGTCACTTCTTTGACGCGGGCGTCTATTTACGCGCCGTCATTTGATAGCGGCGCGTAAATATACGCCTCATGTGAACAGACAAACGTCAGCCCATTGCTTTCAATGGGCAGATGTTTGTCAACGCTATCGAGGCGCATTTCTCGGACGTAATTCGGGGCAAAAACGCCCGAATTACGTCCGTAATTAGGGTGTGTGAACATACCCTAAGAATTCAGCCTCCTCCAGACCAGTTACACGCTCCAAATCAACTTGGTGCCAGCATTAAAGACAGCTGTGTTAAATGGTCACCTGTATAAAAGACTCCTGTCCACAGACTCAATTAATCAGTCTGACTCTAACCTCTACAACATGGGCAAGACCAAAGAGCTTTCTAAGGATGTCAGGGACAAGATCATAGACCTGCAGAAGGCTGGAATTGGCTACAAAACCATAAGTAAGACGCTGGGCGAGAAGGAGACAACTGTTGGTGCAATAGTAAGAAAATGGAAGACATACAAAATGACTGTCAATTGACATCGATCTGGGGCTCCATGCAAAATCTCACCTCGTGGGGTATCCTTGATCCTGAGAGAGGTGAGAGCTCAGCCGAAAACTACACGGGGGGAACTTGTTAATGATCTCAAGGCAGCTGGGACCACAGTCACCAAGAAAACCATTGGTAACACATTACGCCGTAATGGATTAAAATCCTGCAGTGCCCGCAAGGTCCCCCTGCTCAAGAAGGCACATGTACAGGCTCGTCTGAAGTTTGCAAATGAACATCTGGATGATTCTGAGAGTGATTGGGAGAAGGTGCTGTGGTCAGATGAGACTAAAATTCAGCTCTTTGGCATTAACACAACTCGCCGTGTTTAGAGGAAGAGAAATGCTGCCTATGACCCAAAGAACACCGTCCCCACTGTCAAGCATGGAGGTGGAAACATTATGTTTTGGGGGTGTTTCTCTGCTAAGGGCACAGGACTACTTCACCGCATCAATGGGAGAATGGATGGAGCCATGTACCATCAAATCCTGAGTGACAATCTCCTTCCCTCCACCAGGACATTAAAAATGGCTCGTGGCTGGGTCTTCCAGCACGACAATGACCCGAAACATACAGCCAAGGCAACAAAGGAGTGGCTCAAAAAGAAGCACATTAAGGTCATGGAGTGGCCTAGCCAGTCTCCAGACCTTAATCCCATCGAAAACTTATGGAGGGAGCTGAAGATCCGAGTTGCCAAGCGACTGCCTCGAAATCTTAATGATTTACAGATGATCTGCAAAGAGGAGTGGGCCAAAATTCCATCTAACATGTGTGCAAACCTCATCATCAACTACAAAAAACGTCTGACTGCTGTGCTTGCCAACAAGGGTTTTGCCACCAAGTATTAAGTCTTGTTTGCCAAAGGGATCAAATACTTATTTCTCTGTGCACAATGCAAATAAATATATATAATTTTGACTATGTGATTTTCATTTTTTTTTTTTATGTAATCTATCTCTCACTGGTAAAATTAACCTAGCCTAAAAATTCTAGAATGTTCATGTCTTTGACAGTGGGCAAACTTACAAAATCAGCAAGGGATCAAATACTTATTTCCTTCACTGTATCTGCTAGAAGCGAGGGTGCCTGTATTATACCAGGACAACACTTCCCAGCAAAATTCCTCAAACTGCAAAGGTGCGGAGTGTGGACCAAAAGGGGGATAAGAAAGGACATTTATCAGTGCGACACCGGCCTGTGCAGAAAGGATTGTGTCCCAGCATAACAAATATTTATGGATTATTTTATTGTTTACCCCATTATTATACCACCTGACTATGCCCCCGATGTACTCTGCCCAGCTCACATATGCCCCCACATTATAAACTGAAATACCAATAAAACTCCAAACAAAACTACTACCAAGATAAATCCACGCTCCAAAAGCTAAATGGCGTTGCCACCCATCTGAGCCCTACAGTGTGCCCAAACAGCAGTTTACTTCCACATATATCGTATCGCCATACCCGGGAGAACCCTTTTAACAATTTTTGGGGTGTGTGTCTCCAGTGGGATAAGCTGGGCACGACATATTTCCCACTGAAATATCACAGCAAGGGAAAAATTTTAATTTTTACTTTGCACCATCCGCAGCTCAATCATTTATGGAAAAGACCTGTGGGGTGAAAATGCTCACTACACCCGTTAATAAATGCCTTGAGGGGTGCAGTTTCCAAAATGGGGTCACTTCTCAGGGGTTTCTTTTATTATTTCACATCAGAGCCTCTGTAATTGTGAACCAATACTGTGTAAGTTGCCAAATTAGGCCTCAACTTCGCATGGTACACTTTCACTCCCTGGCGATAGTCCAGGCAAAACATTAGTGCCCCATATAGGGTGATTCCAAAACCGGGAAACAGAGCATAATAATTAGAGAGCTGAAGCCGAAAACGTTTCTTGAGGCGTTTTTTGTAGCCGTTCTTCTAGCTGTTTGACACAATAAAAAAACAGTTCCAAAAGCGGCTGAAGAAGTGACATGCTCCTTCCTACAGGGCCGTTTTTTTCCGTGCCTTTTTTAAAAGGGTGGCATAACCCCCCCGTATGAACGAAATACAGTTTCTCCAATTGAATTCAAAGGGTAGATGTTTGTAGGCGTTTAGCTACTGTTTTTGAAGGTGTATTTCGAGGAATTTACACCCTGAAATACACCTGAAAACTGTGTGTGAATGTGCCCCGATACTTCAAAAAATGTCTCAAAATACGCTTCAAAAACACTTGCAAAAATCTGAAACGCTGCAAAAATGCCTGAATTTTAGAGACTTAAATAAGCCTCATATTTTTCAAATTGAGCATATGCAGTGTGAATATAGCCTAAGGCAAAACAGGGATTCTAGTGGCCTCTGTGTGCTGTCCGTTTTTTTGCGGACCCATACACTAGAATGGGTGAGACGTACTGCAAATACAGATAAAAATAGGACCTGTTCTATAATTTACGGATTCGCAAAAAAAACAGATGTGTGCAATACCCAATAGAAATGAATGGCTCAGTATGCTATCCGCAAAAAAACAACCACAGATAGGACACTGAAGAAAACAACGGTCGTGTGCATGAGCCCTTAGAAGGAACTGAATATAATCGTTAGGCCAGGATCATGCACCCAGTTTTTGGCTCAGTTCTCCTTCATGTTGGATTCTTCTCTGGTTTTGCACCAAAAACTGCATCAAAACGTTGTATGTGATCCTGGCCTTAGGCCTTATTCACACGGGCGTTGCGCATCTCGGATATGAAAAACACTGGTCTATGGGGGATGCGTGAAGCGTGAAAAAATAGGACATGTCCTATTTGCTCACGGTCCCTTCACACGGTCTGCTGAAACAACGGCCGTGTGAACGGCCACATTGAATTACATAGGTCCGTGTGACGGCCGTTGTTTTGACGGCCGTCACACGAACGTATAAACCGTTCGTGCGAATAAGGCCTTAGGGTGTAATTACGGGAGTAATTTTTTTCGTTGCATTTTTTAAAAAAAAACAAAAAAACGGTGCGGCTTTGGCACGATTACAAAAATCCAAGCAAAAACTGTGACGAAAGAAGACTTAAGGGCCCATTCACACGAACGTGAATAGCGTCCGTGTGCTGCGCATGGAAATCACACGCAGCACACGGACACATTGATTTCATTGAGGCCGTTCACACATGCGTGAGTTTTCACGCGCTGAGAGTTCGCTGCGTGAAACTCACTGCATGTCCTATATTGGTGCGTTCTCACGCACCTACGCGCCCATTGAAGCGAATGGGTGCGTGAAAGCCACGCACCGCACACGGATGCACATCCGAGTGCGGTGCGTGATTTGCACATCAATTCAATTGAAAATAATAATAAAAAAATAAGATGTGCTTTGCAGGTGCGTGAATAACGTATGCCCCTCGCAAAGCACACTGATGCATAACGCAACACACATGGACCAGATTCACGCGCGTTCTTCACATGCGTGATTCTGATACGCTTGTGTGAATTACAAGGGCCCCTCCGAGCAATAGGCTTGGGGGACACATGGTCGCACGAGCCCCAAAAATAAGTTTTTATTGGTATTTAAGGGTATGTTCACACACACTATTTACGGACGTAATTCAGGCGTTTTACGCCTGGAATTACGGCCGAAAATACTGCTTGAAAGCGTCGGCAAACATCTGCCCATTCATTTGAATGGGTTTTACAATGTACTGTGCAGGCGGTCATTTTTTTTACGCGCAGCTGTCAAAAGACGGCGCGTAAAAAAGATGCCCGCGTCAAAGAAGTGCCTGTCACTTCTTGGGACGTAATTGGAGCCGTTTTCCATTGACTCCATAGAAAAACAGCTCCAATTACATCCGTGATGGACGCTGCGAAAAACGCCTGCACTTGCCATTACGTCTGAAATTCAAGAGCTGGATTCGCCTAAAAACAGCTCCGTAATTTCAGCCGTAACGGACGTGCACGTGTGAACATACCCTTAGGCCCCATGCACACGACCTTAAAAAAACTCCAATGGACCCATTCACTTTCATTGAACGCGGACACCTTTCTGTAGCACTACGGAAGGGTGTCCGTGCCGTGGAAATGTTCCGGAAATTATGGAACGTTGTTTTGCATTTTGCGGGCCGTGCTCCCATACTTTGTATGGGAGCACAGCCCGAAAATGCGGCTGTCAGTCGGCGGCCGGCCGTGCCCGCAATCGCGGGCCGTGATTGTGGGCACGGCCGTGTGCATGGGGCCTTAGTCTGTTATGTAGTATGGTTTTGTGTGGTTGTATTTTCTCCCCCCTTCCCCTCTTTTTTCCAAATGTAGTGAAATGGTACTTACCTTATGGGACGTCACCTATGTAAGCTGTACAAGTTGGTACAAGCAGGTTCCAGTTGTTTCTATCTCCAGGCAGATGTTTCCTGGTGAACAGCTGATTGGACGAGGTCAGCTGTGCTGTTGGCATGAGCAGGTTCCAGAATATTCTATCTCCAGGCAGTTTTCTCCTAGGTACAGCTGATTGGTTATTGGAATTCCCAAACGGCGGGAATCCGTACTATAAAGGAGTGAGCTTCTTCGTGGTCAAGCAGTCGTCTGGAGCCATTCGGACCGTCGCCCACCCGCCCTCCCTTATGTCCGAATTTCCCTTCCGTCACGATGTTTGTTAGAGGGATTTTATCACCTAGCTAATGCTGGGCGTTCTTGGTATTTTATTATAAAAGCTGAATTTTTTTATTGGTTTATTGATTTCAATTTATGGTTATTTATATATTTTAAGTATTATGGATTTTATTACCCTTAATAAACATTGTGGCCTTTATTATCCAATGATTCTATTGTCCGTGTTTTCTTTTGATGTGGTTTATTTTGTGGGGTCTGTGCTACCATGAGGCCTTATGAAAATACACCCTTATCCACTTTTTAAATTTTTTAAACATTAGGAAATTTCCTCAGATTATATTAGTTTATTATAAATTGCATTTCTTTATAGTTATTATTCCATCATAAACTATGTTATAACTACATATACTCCATGACAGTGAGGCAGCAGCGGCCCCATATAATCCCAGAGCTGTATTTGGGGACGGGTCACATAATTAGCAGGAGGGCCGGTGATGGGTGAGCTCCCGCCCATGGGTGGGAGCGAATTGGGGGCAGGAAGTGATTCTGTTGTGTGGGGACTGAATGGTGAGAGCATGTGAATGTGCTGCAGATGAGGAGCGTCTCTCGCCATGACTGACTACTGCTGACACCAGACGCGCCGGGTAAGTGTTCCTGTAATGTCCGCGCCTGTTGGTGAGGGTGGCGCTGACCATGCGCTACACCGCTGCGTCACATTACTATCACCACAGAGCGCAGCATCTGCTGTGAGGCTGGCAAGACATGCTGGGAGTTGTAGTGCTACCACAGCTGGAACCACTACTTGCACAACGGCGGCTCCAGTCAGGTGCACGTAGAGTCAATACTCGCAGACGGGACTGAATCCTGAACAGCCACACACCCTGCCATATTTTTTCCTAGAAACTCCAAGCTTTGACCTAATGAGAAAAAAGTTGTGGCAGGAAGAGGAGGGGAAACTAACATGGAGGTGGACGAGCCTAAAAGAATGGAACTTAATTATCCCATAGAGGGAGGAGGGGGGTGTCCTGTCCATTCATGATACGAGCCCATGTGCCGGGCACAAAAGAACTTCTCCCATGCTGCACCACGTGTGGGCAAGCGCCTCATGTTTATATGGTGGCTGTAGGGGCATAAACCTAACGTCCTCTTTTGCGTGGAATCTATTGTTCCCTGTTATCAGCCAATTCCAGTCTGGCTGAAGTGTTAACCGGATTACTGGTAGGACGTCTAGACAAGTATCTGCCCCGTTATTACTACTTTATCTCCACTTCTGGCGTTTTACATACATTTGTGTGAATTAAGGGTTACTATGGTATATTTATAGGAAACCAGATGGCAGTGAATGTATTTTTGTCCTAATAACAGAAAACCCATTACACCCACGAAATGACCCCCTGAGCTTCTAGTTTGGGGGACCTGTAAAAAATGTTGCTGCTTACTGATTGGAAAAGAGGTATCATGTGACTGACACCCAGGCTTCTTTACAACAAAGGTGCTACCTGGTCAGGTGATCTTTCTTGCCCAATATAAACTCACCCCGTTGCTTGCTTTATATTGTAAGTGATGAGGGACAGGGATAAGGAGCCTTTTGTCACATGACCGTTGTATAACTTATTAGGATTAGGCTATGTTCATACTGGGCAGAATTGCAGCGGATTTGTGGTGCAGATTTTTCAAAGCTGCCGCATTCTCCTTTTTGTGCGGAACTGTTGTGGCACTTTCACCACTGATTTCACCCTTTGCAACGCACGTCTACGTTGGAAAACGTCAACTGTGTGGACATACAATCCACAGCATGTTATGATTTCTGTGCAGATTTTTTTATTTTTTTTGCTACATGTGGTTGGGATTTGGAAAACCTCATCCGCATGTACTGTAAATTGATGCACATTTTTGTGTATTGTTTAAAGAGTCTCTGTCACCACATTATAAGTGGCCTATATTGTACATGATGTGATCGGCGCTGTAATGTAGATTACAGCAGTGTTTTTTATTTAGAAAAACTATCATTTGTGACGGAGTTATGACCTATTTTAGCTTTATGCTAATGAGTTTCTTAATGGACAACTGGGCGTGTTTTACTATATGGCCAAGTGGGTGTTGTGGAGAGAAGTGTATGACGCTGACCAATCAGTGACCAAACAGCGTCATACACTTCTCTCCACTTACAGAGCACATAGTGATATAGTTATATCGCTATGTGCAGCCACATACACACACTAACATTACTGCAGTGTCCTGACAGTGAATATACATTACCTCCAGCCAGGACGTGATGTGTATTCAGAATCCTGACACTTCTGTAGCGTCTCTGTGATTTACAGCATAGCAGGCGTAGTCTCGCGAGATTACGCTGTAAGCTGTCATTCACAGCGAGATCTCGCTCTCCTGTGCTGTAAATCACAGAGACGCTACAGAAGTGTCAGGATTCTGAATACACATCACGTCCTGGCTGGAGGTAATGTATATTCATTGTCAGGACACTGCAGTAACGTTAGTGTGTTTATGTGGCTGCACTTTGCGATATAGATATATCACTATGTGCTGTGTAAATGAATGGGGAGAAGTGTATGACGCTGATTGGTCAGTGTCATACACTTCTCTGTACAACGCCCACTTGGTCATATAGTAAAACACGCCCAGTTGTCCATTGAGAGACTCATTAGCATAAAGCGAATATAGGTCATAACTACGTCAAAAATGATTGTTTTTCTAAATAAAAAAACACTGCTGTTATCTACATTACAGCGCCGATCACATCATGTAAGAGATAGGGCACTTATAATGTGGTGACAGAGACTCTCTAAACCTCAACCACTTGCGTTATACTATATGTACTAGTTGTGGAATGTCAGTGCAGATTCCGTAACCAAAATTCTGCATCAAATACGCAACGTGTGAACCCGGGCCCTGAGTTCAGTTACTATTTTTGTCGCACAAAAAAAATAAAGATACAGAAGGAACATGTTTAGTTGTTTATGCTGACTGCAATGAGCAGGCATATCCAGTATATAAAACCACACAGGAGTGGACACAATCCGTCCCCCCCCCCTTCCTCTTTCCTTTCAGATCCATTTCTGGCTTTGGCTCCAAACGCTGAGCCAAAAACTGCGTCAACTTTTTTTTTTTGTGCCTTGACAGCTATGTAAACCTTTGAAATCGCGTTTTTTTTTTTTTTTTAAATAAAAATATCTGTCAGTGTGACTGCTGCAATTTTTAAAATACTTTTTTATTAAAAACTATTAACTTTTTGAGATAAAGCTGCTTTGTATTCTGTATAGAGAGCAGCTGTATCGTTCGCTAATACCTATATCCGCCAGATCCGCAGCACTGACTGGTTCAGTGTCAGAGGATTCTGCGTCTCTGAAACGCAGGATCCACCTGTAATCGATCACATCTAAGTTATGAACTTAGATGTGATCAGTAACCGCTAGACCTGTTGACGCTGAACCCGTCAGTGCCTCTGATCTGACGGATTCAGGTCTCAGCGCATGATACAGCTGCTCTGCATACAGACTACAAAGCAGCTGTATCTCAAGAAGTAAAAATAATTTTGAATAAGTATTTTGAAAGTTGCACCAAGCCCACTGATAGTTTTTTTATTTTTTTATTTTCCTAATAAGTGTTTATTTCAAAGGTGTACATAGCCTTTAAGCAGTTCAGGACCAGTTAAACCAAGGGTTATTAGTAAACCCCTTAGGCTATGTTCACACGGGGTCTTTTGCCGAGTTTTTGGACGCGGAAACCGCGTCGCAAAACTCGGCAGAAACGGCCCGAGAACGCCTCCCATTGATTTCAATGGGAGGCGTCGGCGTCTTTTTCCCGCGAGCAGTAAAACTGCCTCGCGGGAAAAAGAAGCGACATGCCCTATCTTCGGGCGCTTCCGCCTCCGACCTCCCATTGACTTCAATGGGAGGCAGGAGAAAGCGTGTTTTCTGCCCGCGGCGCTCAATGGCCGCGGGCGAAAAACGGCGCGATCATTGCTATTCACACGGAGTATTTTGGGGGAGGAATATCTGCCTCAAAATTCCGTTTGGAGCTTTGAGGCAGATATTCCTCCCCCAAAATACTCCGTGTGAACATAGCCTTAATGTCTGCCCATTTGTCTTTTTGCGGCAGTCATTAAGGGTACTTCTGCCACAGCGTCATGAAAAGGCGGTGCTGTGACATAAGCCCTGCACAAGTGTTGGGCTGTCTGAAGACAGCCGGGCACCTGCTCTAGTGTGCCGGATTGAAATTCGCATTGATCCCGCCTGTTTAACCCCTTAGATGCCAGTCAATAGCAACCGCGGCATCTAAGTGGTTTTAGAGGCAGGGGGCTATCTCTCACTCCATCTGCACACCTGTGATGTGATTTGAGGGGTGACGATGCTTTTATAAAGGCCCCCAGGTCTGCCTTCAGTGTATGCATATTAGGCCCTGCCAAAGGAGCAGCCTTACAGAATGCCTGTTACGCTGATAGACATAATATACTGCAATACTGAAGTATTGGAGTGTATTTTAAAAGCTATCAATCGCATAGTAAAGTCCCATAGTGGGACGTAAAAAATAGTTTTAATAAAGTTCAAAAATCCCAAGCAAAGCAGAAAAAGATAAACTCACTTTTTCACCCTACAAAATACTTAATTGGAACAAATTTAAAAAGCTACACGTAATTGGTATTGCCTCGTCTGTAACGACCCGAAATTTAAAAGTGTTACATTATTTAACTCGCATGTTGAAAGCCTTAAAAAAAAAAAAAAAAAAATATGCCAGAATTGCTGTTTTCTGTTCATCCTATTTTCCAAAAACGGCAATAATATCGATCAATAAGCCGTACGTTCCCCAAAATGGTACCAAGAAAGTCACTCTGCTAAAGATCAGCTACATCGGCGGAAGAATAAAAACTTTATGGCTCTTAGAATATGGCCACACAAGAACAGTGTTTGTATGCTGCAAAAGTAGTAAAACATCAACAAAATATTTGCATTTGGTATCGCCGTAAACGACCCGCAGAATGTTATTTGTACCACATGGAAGGGGGTGTGAATTTAAGAGACAATAAAAGAATGGTGTAACTTCAGCTTAGTTCTTAGTTTGTTTTTTTTTTTTTTGCAATTACCCCCAAAAGGTTAATAAATTATATGTATCCCAAAATGGTGGCACTAAAAAAAAATACAACTTGCCCCGCAAGAAACAAGTCTTCATACAGCTATGTCGATGTAAAAAGTTATACCTCATTGAATGTGACGATAGGAAAAAATAAATGCTTGGTCACTAAGTCCCTAAGGCCTCATGTACACAACCGTGGATTTGCGTTCGCAATTCGCATTTTTGTAGATAAATTGCAGAACCATTCAATTCTATGGCCCCATGCGCACAATTGTGGTTTTCACGGATACGTGCTGGGGCCGTGAATCCGGATTGCAAAAACTCAGGACAAGTCTTTTTACGGTCCGGAATGAATATGTATGTATGTGAAAAATGATCGCAGCACACCAAACGTTAATATCCAATACAGTTGTGGTTTATTATTCCATGTTCAAGGACCAGCTACGTTTAGGTCCTCTAAGGCCTCATGCACACGACCGTAAAAACACCCGTTATTGCGGGTCGTAATTACGACCCGCAATAGCGGGCCCATAGACTTCTGTTAGTCACGGGTACCTTCCCGTTTTCTCACGGGAAGGTGCCCGTGCCGTTAAAAAAAAAAAATAGAACATGTTCTATTTTTTCATTTTACGGGCCGTGCTGCTATACTTTATAATGGCAGCACGGCTCGCAAAAGCGACCGGCCGCCCGTGCTCGTAATTCGAGCACGGTCGTGTGCATGAGGCCTAACAGGATCTTTCTCAAGCTGTGAGAGGACCTAAACGTAGGTTTTCACGGTCAAATGGACCGCATGACCAATACGGTTGTGTGCATGAGGCCTTGGGGTTAAACAACTACATTTTTTTGTTTATTGGGCTAGCGATGTGATTTTTGCTTTTTTTTTTCCCATAATCAATGTGGGTTTCTTTTCTTATTTTTATGCACCATTTTTGCTTTAGCACTTCAAGGCTTCGTTCACATCTGCGTCAGGGTTCCGTCTGAGCTTCCCATGAGACCGAGACCAAAGGTTTCCGTTTGCATCAGCATTGATGTCGACTATGGTAATGATTCTGTCCAAACGACGGAAAACTTGCACAACTGAGACAAACTGAACCATTGGCACCGTATCCGTCACCGTTGAAATCAATGCTGATGCTAAAAGGAACCTGTGGTTTCTGTTTATTTCAGTCCGGGTCCTGTTCTGACAGGAAGCTCAGACGGAACGTTAGAACGGGACCCTGGCGCAGATGTGAGCGAAGCCTTAGGCTTGTAGTTTTATTTTATTTTTTTTATAAATAACTATGCTGTTTTTTTCTTCTTCTTTAGCTTATTTTTTTTCTGGTAATCATATAGTATTACCCTAAAATAGACTTATTTGTGATTGTCATTGTCTACTGTAAGTTTTTATATATTACTTGTCTATTATGGTAATTGGGTCAGGCCTAGCATTATGACAATGATTGTTGCATTTTTTTGGGGGGGTGTTTTGTGTGATTTTTTTTTTATTTGTTTTTGGTTTTGTATATTTTTTTTATTTATTACGGCCTGTTCCTTAACCCCTTCACGACATTTGTCGTAAGTATACGTCGTGGAAAGCCAGTGCTTCCCGCAAAATGCTGTATACTTACAACAAATGGATGGCACCGGCTCAGAAGCTGAGTCGGGGCCATCATCCCCGGATATCCGCTGTATCTTACAGCTGACACCCTGCTGTAATGTTAGCTTCGATCCCCACCATTTACTTAAAGAGGCTCTGTCACCAGATTTTGCAACCCCTATCTGCTATTGCAGCAGATAGGCGCTGCAATGTAGATTACAGTAACGTTTTTATTTTAAAAAAACGAGCATTTTTGGCCAAGTTATGACCATTTTTGTAGTTATGCAAATGAGGCTTGCAAAAGTCCAAGTGGGTGTGTTTAAAAGTACAAGTCCAAGTGGGTGTGTATTATGTGCGTACATCGGGGCGTTTTTAATACTTTCACTAGCTGGGCGCTCTGATGAGAAGTAACATCCTCTTCTCTTCACAACGCCCAGCTTGTGACAGTGCAGATCTGTGACGTCACTCACAGGTCCTGCATCGTGACGGCCACATCGGCACCAGAGGCTACAGTTGATTCTGCAGCAGCATCAGCGTTTGCAGGTAAGTCGATCTTACCTGCAAACGCTGATGCTGCTGCAGAATCAACTGTAGCCTCTGCTGCCGATGTGGCCGTCACGATGCAGGACCTGTGAGTGACGTCACAGATCTGCACTGTCACAAGCTGGGCGTTCTGAAGAGAAGAGGATGTTACTTCTCTTCACAGCGCCCAGCTAGTAAAAGTATTAAAAACGCCCCGATGTACGCACATAATACACGCCCACTTGGACTTGTACTTTTAAACACACCCACTTGGACTTTTGCAAGCCTCATTTGCATAATTACAAAAATGGTCATAACTTGGCCAAAAATGCTCGTTTTTTTAAAATAAAAACGTTACTGTAATCTACATTGCAGCGCCTATCTGCTGCAATAGCAGATAGGGGTTGCAAAATCTGGTGACAGAGCCTCTTTAAATGCAGCGGTCAAAAGTGATTGCTGCATTTAAGGTGTTTGCAGCTCATCGGCACCCCAGCAATGAAATCACCCCGGTGTCGGTGGCTGCAATGGCAACTGGAGGCCTAATAGCGGTCACCTGTTCTGCCTATTACGGAAAACTTCCAGCCCCCGCCCAAAAAGACTTCTGTAGCCGCCGGCAACATGGCGCCGGCTCAGGAGATGAGCCAGCGTCATCAGCGGTGGATGTGAGCTGTATGTTACAGCTGACAGCCACCTGTAACGGCAGGAAAGCGATCGCTGCATCTTTGTGGTTGTCAGCAGATCGGCAGCTCTGCCCTGCAATCGCAGGGCTGCCAACTGCTACTATGGCAACAGTAGACCTAACAATGGCCGCCTGCTCTGCCATTATCCGCTTGCTGTCAGTGAATGACTGACAGATCTAATACATTGCACTACATAGTAGGGATGCACGGTGCATCGAAACTTCGATACTGTTTCGATACTTTGCATCCCTAAACGGTTCGATACCGCTATTTCCTGTATTTCGATACTTCGCTGCGCAGCCGCACAGCTCAGTATAGTAATACATGAATGTATGGGAGCGCGGCTGCGGCTGTGTAATTCAGCCACAGCCCCGCTCCTGAGTCCTGATAACATGTGCGCACGGTCAGGATGATGCGATGTGGCCAGCGCTGTACTTATGAGCGGCGGCACTGGAGACAGAACATGGCGGGCGCGCTGCAAAACACCCCCATGTTCTGTCCTCCGTGCCTGAACCGCCGCGCATTAGTGCAGCGCCGGCCGCTTCTCCTCATGCTGACCGCGCGCGCACTTCCTGTCAGGAGCGGGGCAATGGCTGTATTACACAGCCCCGCTCTATAACGGCGGAGATCAGAGAAACCTCTCATCTCCGCCGTTATTCCCCTGAATGCTGCGATCACAGCTGACTGCAGCATTCAGGAGAAAATGAGAAGGGGGGATGCCCCTGGATCGCGTCACAGGGAATTCCTGTGACGCGATCGAGGGCCATACCATATATGGGCAGACAGCCCAGGGTCTATTGACGGACACCAGGGCTGTCTTACCATATTTCTTGTTGTTAGGACATACCCAAGTATGTCCCAACAACTGCCTGTGTGCTCTCTGTCCACAGGCTAATGTACTGGCATATATCTGATAAAGTAAAAACAAAGTATTGTTAAATGTAAAAAAAAGACACATTCACCTTTTTTACAATAAACATTAAAATAAGTCTCAATACATAAAATATTCACACATTCAGTAATGGCGCGCACAACAATTTTTTTGCATCATTTATGATGTGTACGCTGTAAAAAAATGAAATAAACACGGCTTTCTATCACTTATTAATGTGAGGCGCGAGGTGCGATGAATTTACCCTCCATGTTCCTCACATTAATAGTAATTAACCCCATCATGTACCTCGCACATTAACCCATTATGACTGAGAAACATGATGGGATTAATTACTATTAATGTGAGGCGCGTTCAAAATTCATCATCACACCTCGCGCCTCACATCAGAAAACGGAAGATTTTATTTTTTTTATTACTGTTGGCAAAAGTATCGAAATTGGTATCGAAATCGCAATACTAAACGAAGTATCGGTATCGAAGTCCAAATTCTGGTATCGTGACATCCCTACTACATAGGTAGTGCAATTTATTAGGAAAAAAATCTGGCAGTTGGACCTTCAAGTCCCCTAGTGGGACTAAAGAAAAGTGTAAAACAAAAAGTGAAAAGAGAGAAAAATAAACCATACATATTTGGTATCGCCGCGACCATAATGGCCTAAACTATAAAAATATTATGTTATTTATTCCATGCGTAAAAAAACGTAATAAGAAACAATACCAGAATTTCTGCTTTTTGGTCACTTTGCCCCACAAAAATTGAAATAAAGTGATCAAAAAGTCGCACGTATCCAAACATGGTACCTATAAAAACTATAGCTCGTCTTGCAAAAAAAACAAGCCTTTATACAGCTCTGTCGACGAAAAAATTAAAAAGTTATGGTTCTCACATGTCAACAGAAAAAATACATTCTTTTTACAATAGTAATTTTATTGTGCAAAAAGTTGTAAAACATAAGAAAAGTACTATAAATTAGGTATTTCCGGAATCGTACTGACCCGCAGAATAACGTTAACATGTAACTTAACGCGTAGTGAACACTGTATAAAAAAACGAAACTATGCCAGAATTGCTGTTTTTTGGTCACCTTGCTTCCTAAAAAATAGGATAAAAAGTAATCAAAAAGTCGCGTGTACTCCAAAATGGTACCAATAATAACTACAGCTCATCCCACAAAAAAAACAGCCCTCATACCACTACGTCTATGAAAAAATACAATTAGTTATGGCTTCATTAAGGCTACAATAAGTCGGGAAATAAAAATATGCGGTTGTGCAGATCAGAGGCGAACATTTCTTCTGTTTCAATAGGCGATGTATCGGGGCCGTAACATTAGGGAACCAGGAAGGGGAGGGCCCAAACATATCTGCTAGAAGTGAGGGTGCCTGTATTATACCAGGACAACACTTCCCAACAAAATTCCCTAAACTGCAAAGGTGCGGAGTGTGGACCAAAAGGGGGATAAGGAAGGATACCATTTACAGAAAGGATTGCTTCACAGCATAACACACGGATTACTTTAATATTTATTTTTTTATCCCATTATTATGCCACCTGACTATGCTGCTCCTGATGTACTCTGCCCAGCTTACATATGCCCTATATTATAAACTGAAATACCAGTAAAACTCAAAACAAAACTACTACCAAGCAAAATCCACGCTCCAAAAGCCAAATGGCGCTCCCTCACTTCTGAACCCTGCAGTTTACCTCCACATTAACGGCACCGCCATATCCGGGTGCGCCCTATTAACAATATTTGTGGTGTGTCTCCAGTGGCATAAGCTGGGCATGACATATTTGCCACTGAATTGGCATATCTGGGGAAAACGTGAAATTTTTACTTTGCACCATCCGCAGCGCCAACATTTATGGAAAAGTCCTGTAGGGTGAAAATGCTCTCTACACCCCTTAATAAATGCCTTAAAGAGGCTCTGTCAACACATTATAAGTGCCCTATCTTCTACATAAGGAGATCGTCGCTGTAATGTAGGTGACAGCAGTGCTTTTTATTTAGAAAAACGATCTATTTTTATAACGTTAGGAGCGATTTTAGCTTTATGTAAATTACTTTCTTAATGCCCAACTGGGCTTGTTTTTACTTTAGACCAAGTGGGCGTTGTACAGAGGAGTGTATGACGCTGACCAATCAGCTTCATACACTTCTCCCCATTCATTTAGGCAGCGCATAGTGACACTGCATTGTTCACAATGTGCTGTCTTATACTAACACATTAACATTACTGAAATGTTTAGATAGTGAATAGACGTTCGTTCCAGCCAGGATCATTAACGTTTCTGTGGTACTTGCAGCAGAGCAAAGCGTAATCTCGCTGTAACCTGTCATTCACAGCGTGATCTCGCGAGATTACGCTTGCTCTGCTGTAATTACCACAGAAATGTTAACGAAGTGTCAGGATTGTGAATAGACATCCCGTCCTGGCTGTAAGGAATGTCTATTCACTGTCTAAACACTTCAGTAACGTTAATGTGTCAGTATAAGGGTATGTTCACACGCAGTGACCAAAAACGTCTGAAAATACGGAGCTGTTTTTTTAACAACTCGCGTTTCTTACTGCCGTTTTTGGAGTTTTTTCTTCAATGGAGTCAATGAAAGACACCTCCAAAAAGTCCCAAGAAGGGTCCTGCACTTTTGACGAGCCGTCACTTTACGTGCCTAATTTTGACAGTGACGCGTAAAATAAAGGCTCATGGGAACAGAACATTGTAATTCCCATTGAAGGCAATGGGCAGATTTTTGTAGGCGTATTAGGGGCTTTTTTCAGGCGTAATTCGAGGCGTAAAACGCACGAAATACGTCTGAAAACACTGCCTGTGAACATACCCTAAGACAGCACATACTGATCTAGCAGGATCACTATGCGCTGACTGAATGAATGGAGAGGAGTGTATAACGCTGATTGGTCAGCATCATACACTCCCCTGTACAACGCCCACTTGGTCTAAAGTAAAAACACGCCCATTTGAGCATTAAGAAAGTAATTAGTATAAAGCTAAAATCACTCATAACGTGGTTAAAATAGATCGTTTTTCTAAATAAAAAGCACTGCTGTCACCTACATTGCAGCGCCGATCACATTATGCAGGAGATAGGGCACTGATAATGTGGTGACAGAGCCTCTTTAAGGGGTGCAGTTTCCAAATGGGGTCACTTTTCAGGGGTTTCTTTTATTATTTCACATCAAAGCCCCTGCAATTGTGAACCGATACTTTGTAAGTCGCCAAATTAGGCCTCAATTTCGCATCATACTCTTTCACTCCTAAGCCCTGTCGAATGTCCAGGCAAAAGATTAGGGCCACATGTACGGTGATTCTAAAACCGGGAAACACAGCATAATAATGAGAGCTGTCGTGTTATGGTGGCACAAGCTGGGCACCGCATATTGGCATATCTATGGAAAATATCGCATTTTCACTCTGCAACATTGAGTGCACACTAATTTCTGCAAGACACCTGCAGGGTTAACATGCTCATTACACCCCTAGGTGAATACCTTGAGGGGTGTAGTTTCCAAAATGGGGTCACTTCTGGGGGGTTTCCACTATTTTGGTCCTACAGGGGCTTTGCAAATGCTACATAGCGACCAGAAACCAATCCAGCAAAATCTGCACTCCAAAAGCGAAATGGCACTCTTTCCCTTCTGAGCCCTGCTGTGCCCAAAAAGCAGTTTATGACCACATATGGGGTATTGCCGTACTCGGGAGACATTGCTCTATAAATCTTAGGGTGCTTTTTCTCCTTTATTTTTTGAGAAAATGAAAAAAAAATTTATTAAAGAAAAAGTGTTGTTTTTATTTTCACTGCCCATTTCAAATAAAATCTATGAAACACCTGTGGGGTCAAAATGTTCACTACACCCCTAGATGAATTTCTCAAGGAGTGTAGTTTCCTAAATGGAGTAACTTTTTGGGCGTTTTCAATGTTTTGGTCCCTCAGGGGCTCTGCAAATGTGACATGACCATTCCTGCTAAATTTGAGCTCCAAAAGCCAAATGGCGCTCTTTCCCTTCTGAGCCCTGCCGTGTGTCCAAACAGCCGTATTTTTACGGGGTATTTTTACCCGTCAGAAATTGCTTTACAAGTGTTGCGGTGGTTTTTCTCCTTTTGTCTTTGTGGAAATGAGAAAAAATTAGCTAAACCTACTTAAAAGAATGTCGATTTTCATTTTCACGGCCTACTTCCTATAATCTCTGCAATAAACCTGTAGCGTCAAAATGCTTACTATACTCCTAGATCATTTCCTTGAGGGGTGTAAATGGGGTCACTTTTGGGGGATTTACACTGTTTTGGCACCAAGAGCCCTTCAAACCTGACATGGTGCCTAAAATATATTCTAATAAAAAGGAGGCCCAAAATCCACTAGATGCTACTTTTGATTCTGAGGCCGGTGCTTCAGTGCATTAGCACACTAGAGCCAAATGTGGGGTATTTCTAAAAACTGCAGAATCTGGGCAATAAACATTGAGTTGCGTTTCTCTGGTGAAACTTTCTGTGTTACAAAAAAAATGGATCAAAATGAATTTCTGCAACAAAAAAAATGCAATATGTAAATTTCACCTCTACTTTGCTTTAATTCCTGTGAAACCTCTAAAGGGTTAAGACATTTTCTGAATGCTGTTTTGAATACTTTTAGGGCTGATGTTTTTAAAATGAGGTGACTTATTGGAGGTTTCTAATATATAAGGCCCTCAAAGCCACTTCAGAACTGAACTGGCCCCTGCAAAAATAGCCTTCTGAAATTTTCTTGAAAATGTGAGAAATTGCTGTTAGGGTATGTGCACATGATAACTGCAATTACGTCAAATTACGGAGCTGTTTTCAGGAGAAAACAGCTCCTGAATTTCAGACGTAATTGCATGTACTCGCGTTTTGCGGGGCGTCTTTTACGGACGTAATTTGGAACTGTTCTTCATTGGAGTCAATGAAAAACGGCTCCAATTATGTCCCGAGAAGTTTCCTGCACTTCTTTTGACAAGGCTGTAATTTTACGCGCCGTCTTTTCAGTAAAATGACAGGTCGTCGGCACAGTACATCGTAAAAAGCCCATTGAAAGTAATGGGCAGATGTTTGCCGACGTATTGGAGCCGTTTTTTCAGACGTAATTTGAGGCGTAAAACGCCTCCGTTACGTCAGAACTTTAAGGCTGGGTTCACACTACCTATTTTCAAAGTCTTGTAACATCCTAGAAAAATAAAAGGATGTTCAAAAAACGATGCCAATCTAAGGTAGACATATGGGGATGTTAATTAGCAACAACTTTGTGTGGTATAATTGCCTGTCTTTACAAGCAGATACATTTAAATTGAGAAAAATACAAATTTTTGAATTTTTTCCCTACATTTTCTTTTGCACAATCGAATAATGAATGTATCTAGCAAATTTTGCCAGTAACATAAAGTCCAATGTGTCACGAGAGAACACTCAATCGCTTGGATAGGTAAAAGCATTCCGAAGTTATTACCACATAAAGTGAAACATGTCAGATTTGAAAAATATTGTTTACAGTGGGTACATTAATCTGCAGCCACAGGATAATAGTAGTACTAACCAGTACTGGACATGATACAAACACCAGGCGACAGCCTCCACCTCAGACCCTGGCGCATGTTTAGCACCTTGGTTTCTTACGAAGGTACTGGGTTGGGAGGGTCAGCGCTGGGATATACATTCCTGTGATGCATCAAAACAGGTGGTGAAAATGACTAGAATGCAATACCTTGCCGTTTGTTATGTGGTGCTTTTTTGTGGTGGCACCACCGCCAGCACGACCCAAATGCAGACTGGGGACGCACGCATGCATCGTCCGACCATTTTAATGCATACATATTTGGTCCCAAAAATGAGGACTTGTAGGCTCCTGTGTTTATGGTTTTGCCTCTCTTCTTTGCAAAGCAGTTTTTGAAAAGACCTTTAGAGCCTACTAGTTTGAGTCTTGGATCCGGGCAAAGACACAGTTTATAGAATAATTTTTTTTTTTATCTGCTCTATTTTTACTTCAATTTCTCTAATTCGGCCCAGAGTACTTCATTGTTCCAGCCCAGCATGATCCACAGGACAGTGTGATTGTGCAGTGAAAGAAGCTGGGCTGGAACAATGAGAAGTGTATGACGCTGATTGGTCACTGATTGGTCAGCGTCATACACTCCTCTGTACAACGCCCAGTTGGTAAAAAGTAAAAACACGCCCAGTTGTCTATTGAGAAAGTCATTAGCATAAATCTAAAATGGCTCATAACTTGCTCAAAAATTATCGTTTTTCAAAATAAAAAGCACCGCTGTTATCTACATTACAGCGCCAATCAGATTATGTAGGAGATAGGGCACTTATAATCTGGTGACAGAGCCTCTTTAAATCAATAGAAATGATGTGCTGCTAGGGTGACTGAGTTGTCTTTGTTGCTGCCATGGTGTTGACTGTCTACGGATGACACGGTGTGGTGCGATCTACCTCAGGGGGCACTGTGTGTGGTGGGGTCTACCGGTGGCACACACTATGTGGTGCTATTTTTATGGGTCACTCTGTGTGTGTGTGTGTGTGTGTGTGTGTGTGTGTGTGTGTGTGTCACGATTGTATGAAGTGGGCGCAGTGTGTGTGTGTGGGTTCGGTTTGCATTCATCTATTTATGGCCGCCTTTACTAAAGAGGCATTAAAACTCTGTGTAAAATAACACTTTTCTACGTGTGTTAACCTGGCCAGTATTTTTGGGTGGGGAAGGTGGCAACCCTGAAATTGCAGGGCAAATCTTCTACCCTTTGCTTAAAGAGTCTCTGCCACCACATTATAAGTGGCCTATCTTGTACATAATGTGATCGGCGCTGTAATTACAGCAGTGTTTTTTATTTAGAAAAACGATCATTTTTTGACGGAGTTATGACCTATTTTAGCTTTATGCTAATGATTTTTTTTTTTAATGGACAACTGGGCGTGTTTTACTTCTTGACCAAGTGGGCGTTGTACAGAGCAGTGTATAACGCTGACCAATCGGCATCATGCTCTTCTCCCCGTTCATTTACACAGCACATAGTGATCTAGCTAGATCACTGTGCAGTTACTCACATATTAACATTATGGAAGTGTCCTGACAGTGAATAGAGATCACTATTCGCCAGGACGTGATGTCTATTCAGAATCCTGACACTTCGGTAACGTTTGTGTGAAATTTACAGCAAATCAAGCGTAATCTCGTTTTAAATGACCGTTTACAGCGTAATCTCGCAAGATTACGCTTGCCTTGCTGTAAATCTCACACAAACGGTACCGTTCTAAAACGGAATTATTCAGGAATCTGCATTCATACAGTTCAATATTAAGTGGATTTTAGGTCTTTGTTTAAAAATGTTTTTATGCATTTGCTGGATGCCTGTTAAAATTTCCTGGCCCTAGAATATGGTTCGGGTAGTATAATTCAATTGTCAACATAAAAAGTTGCTTTTCTGATGAATAACTGAAATTTTTATTGTATTTTCAGGAGGAGAACTAGAGAAGAAGTCACGTGTTAAGGAATATGGCTAAAGAGATCCGAGGACAGTATGAACCTGTTGCAGAAATTGGCGTCGGAGCCTATGGAACTGTGTATAAGGCACGAGATTTACAGAGTGGGAAGTTTGTGGCACTTAAAAATGTGCGCGTTCAGACCAATGAGAATGGTCTTCCCCTGTCCACAGTCCGGGAAGTGGCGCTGCTGAAACGCCTTGAACACTTTGACCATCCAAATATTGTTAAGTGAGTAAACTATATGAGAGGGTTAGGCAATGTGTCCCCTTTATTTCTTTCTGAATAACTATTTACTTCCAAGGGTGTGCTAAAGGTAGAACTGATTAAAGGGGCTCTGTCACCATATTAGAAGTGCCCTATCTCCTACATAATGTGATCGGCGCTGTAATGTAGGTGACAGCAGTGCTTTTTATTTAGAAAAACAATCTATTTTTACAACGTTAGGAGCGATTTTGGCTTTATGCAAATGACTTTCTTAATGCCCAACTGGGCGTTTTTTTAAAAAACTTTTGACCAAGTGGGCATTGTACAGAGGAGTATATGACGCTGACCAATTGGCGTCATACACTTCTTTCCATTCATGCCCAGCTTGTTTCACTGCACAGCATGATCTTGCTGTGATGTCACATACACCCATATTAACTTTACTGAAGTGTCTTGAGAGTGAATAGACATTGCCTCCAGGCAGGATGCGATGTCTATTCACACTCCCGACACTCCGCTAACGTTTGTGTGGGACTTAATAGCTGCACAGCGTAATCTCGTGAGATCACACTATGAATGGCAGCACAGCGAAATCACGCTGTGCAGCTAGTAAAGAGGCTCTGTCACCAGATTATATGTGCCCTATCGCCTACATAATCTGCTCGGCGCTGGAATGTAGATAACAGTGGTTTTTATTTTGAAAAACTATCATTTTTGAGCAAGTTATGAGCGAGTTTAGATTTATGCTAATGAGTTTCTTAATGACCAACTGGGCGTGTTTTTTTACTTTTTACCAACTGGGCGTTGTACAGAGGAGTGTATGTCGCTGACCGATCAGTGACCAATCAGCGTCATACACTTCTCATTGTTCCAGCCCATTGTTAGGGTATGTGCACACACACTAATTACGTCCGTAATTGACGGACGTATTTCGGCCGCAAGTACCGGACCGAACACACTGCAGGGAGCCGGGCTCCTAGCATCATACTTATGTACGATGCTAGGAGTCCCTGCTACTGCATGGAACTACTGTCCCGTACTGAAAACATGATTACAGTACGGGACAGTTGTCCTGCAGAGAGGCAGGGACTCCTAGCATCGTACATAACTAGGATGCTAGGAGCCCGGCTCCCTGCACTGTGTTCGGTCCTGGACTTGCGGCCGAAATACGTCCGTCAATTACGGACGTAATTAGTGTGTGTGCACATACCCTAAGTGTGATTGTGCAGTGAAAGAAGCTGGGCTGGAACAATGAGAAGTGTATGAGGCTGATTGGTCACTGATCGGTCAGCGACATACACTCCTCTGTACAACGCCCAGTTGGTAAAAAGTAAAAACACGCCCAGTTGGTCATTAAGAAACTAATTAGCATAAATCGAAACTTGCTCAAAAATGATCGGTTTTCAAAATAAAAAACACTGTTACCTACATTACGGTGCCGATCACATTATGTAGGAGACAGGGCACTTATAATCTGGTGACAGAGTCTCTTTAAATCACAGAATTTTTTAACTTTGAAATATTTATATATTTTTCAACAATTTTTTTTTTTTTTTTTTATTTATTTTTTTTATTTTTGCTGAATGAGGAACCCAGCCTCTATTCTTAAAATTGTAGTTTTTGCGTTAAGTGATTTGAATCATGTAGAACATGTCGGCCTTCTTATGACAGAAATGACTTGCTCACATGCTGTACCTGTAACGTTGTCATGCACTTAGGATCTGGATCATGTTACCATCGTTTGAACTAATATTTAGTTTGAAGTTGTTACTTTTTGGGAAGTCGGCATTTCTATTGTTTATGCCTCCACTCATATTAAATTACCTGGTGCACTAATAATTCTATACAGCACTTACCACTGACCTATGTGGGAAATATAGCAGAATAGGGAAACCTGCAGATTAAAACGACCTATGTGGCTCTTACAAGCAGTCGAGAGGAAACCGTTCTATGATGCAGGGACCTACAGATGGGATCCATTTTGGGTATATGTATGGGTGCAGGGACACTACTTCCCCTTGCTACAATTACTCAGACATTTGTTTGAATAAAATCCAGAAAATGATCTTTTGAGTGGAGAAGACCTGCTACACAGAGATTTGAGGAAAATAAGGGAGGGATTATAAAAGCAACAGGGTTCCCGGAAGTAAAATGTCACGTGTCTGCCCACCCGCCTCTTACCCCCTCCCCTGCCTGGAAAGTCGCTTTTAGTCTTTTTATTTATTTTTCTCTGAGAAGCTTTTGCTCATAAATGAATGCTGATGACCTTCATACGCTACATGAATTTGTGGTCAATTTGCTGGTTGAACACTCCGGACTCTGCAAAAACCACCAGCAAGAAAAGCAGAATTTTCCGTACTGACTCATGCAGCGACCGGTCTAATGAACACCGCCTCACATAGTTTCCCAGTATATTTGCAATTGGCTATGAAGTGTAAAGATCACAATGGAGCGAGGTTATGCCTGGATGACCAAAACTATTTGTTTTGTGATTTTATTTATTTTTTCCCCCCACACTTGCAGTTGTGGTTGAGAGAGCCAAAATTCCATGTGTCTGCCATTGGATGATTAGCTATCACTTGAGCATACAGGAGGGCGCTTAAAGTCTTTCTGTACGTATTCCATCTATATTCAGTCATACCATCAGCATTAACATGTAATTGTAGTCCATGGAAGAGGGCAGGATCCGGAAATCTGAGTTCTCATTTTAAAGCCTACCTTCCACCCAGACTAGGGGAACTGAACGCCACTTTGCTGTTTTGTGGGGAATGATACAACGTTCACTATTTGCTGAAACCTGATGCAATGCTCCCCCAACAGTATAGTTGCAGTATAGCCCTAACCCTCTGGCACCATCGACAATTCTGAGAGTTCTGCTTTTCTTGTGCAGTGTTTTAGAGCCTAAAGAGGGCAGCCTGTAGTCTGACTGGCACACAGACTACAGGCTGCCATAGACTGATTTATAGTCTGCTGGGAAGATACACCGCTTCATTGCTGCGTTCTAGGATCGCTCCTGTAGATTACAGGGGCTATGAGTATATGAGAATTGTTTTTTAGATTCTATAATAAATTCAGGAGTAACACTAGGTGTAGCACAGGCAACTTTTAATGTGACAGCGCTACTAGAAAATTTGCTAGTAAGGTTATGCAGCTCGTTGTTATGGCCAAACCTGCCTAAGGCTCTGGCTGTGTATATTATGGAAAGTTCTGCTTTTTGCGGGACAAGCTGTAGTTTTTAATGATACCGGTTTGGGGTACATGCAAGTTTTTGAACCAAAAAGGTTTTTATAATTTTTCATTTCACCCCCTTTTAGGCTACATGCACATGTTGCGTATTTTGCTGCGGAAAATATGCACCAACACTGCGGCAATATGCAGGAAATTCGCGGGCAAAAACAGCACCTAAATGTGCATTTTCTGGCACGTTTTTTTTGCTCCGGGTTTTGGCGCGATTTTTCCATAGAACTAGTCCGATACAATTCGCAAGCGGAAACGCAAGCTAAGTTGATATGCTGCAGATTTTAAAATATTGCAGCGTGTACATGATATTTCCTGGAGTCTCATTGACTATACTGGTACTATATTACGCTGCGCACTTGCCGCAAGCAAATCCGCGCGACAAAACCGCACGTAATACGCATCGTATGCTTTGAGCCTTAATAGTGCGTTCCATCTTTGAGGTGCCGTTATAACTGCATACATTTGTTTGGGATGCGGTTTTCGGTACAATTTCTCCGCTATTTAGAACCAGACGTTTAGAGAACCTCTGTACTTTATATAAAGATGTCAGAATAGGAGTACCAGCTGTTATCCCACACTATGTGGATCCTTTCTTGGCTTTGAACACAATGGTCATCACTTCCTCCTAGAAATATGTAAAGAGGAAATGGTCAAACAGATCTGTTTTAGATTGTAAACTAAGCGACCCTGGCAAAGTAGATTATAGAGGCTTCACCAGATTAGCACTGTGTAAAGTCAGAAATAAACAATAGTTACTACTATGATGGCGCTGGAGACATAATGTATTGTAAACTTGTCACGTTTCCTTATGCCTTATGAACTACATGGCTATAAGGGCAAGCTCCGTGCTTCATCTGTAGCATGTCCTTCTA
Organism: Rhinoderma darwinii; assembly: GCF_050947455.1. Lineage (NCBI taxonomy): Eukaryota > Metazoa > Chordata > Amphibia > Anura > Rhinodermatidae > Rhinoderma > Rhinoderma darwinii. The sequence goes on from NC_134688.1 coordinate 98,691,852, forward strand.
GCCGCGCACATGGATGTGGCAATGACGCATAGACTGCTTGTTATAGATTTCATTACACTTATACGACCCCTCTGTAGGTGAAAATAAATAGAAATGAGGCAGAAGTGAAGGGTCACCTCTGGGGAACAATTGCGTGTGTTAGAGAATTGGGTTATCGCCAATTTACTGATATGCTTTTATTACCTGAAACGTGAAGAGTAGTTAAAGAGTCTCTGTCACCACATTATAAGTGCCCGATCTCCTACATAATCTGATCGGCGCTGTAATGTAGATAATAACAGTAGTTTTTATTTTGAAAAACGATCATTTTTGATCAAGTTATGACTTATTTTAGATTTATGCTAATTAGTTTCTTAATGACCAACTGGCCGTGTTTTTACTTTGGTCAGCGTCATACACTTCTCTGTACAACGCCCACTTGGTCAATAGTAAAAACACACTCAGTTGGTCATTAAGAAACTAATTAGAATAAATCTATAATAAGTCATAACTTGATCAAAAATGATCGTTTTTCAAAATAAAAAGCACTTATCTACATTACAGCGCCAATCACATTATATAGGGGAGAGGGCACTTTAAAGAGGTATAAGGACCTCCTCTCTGCCTTCCCTGGAACACCTCATGAATTCCACCCACATATAATCTTGCGAAAAAATTGATAATTGATTCATGCAGCAGAATCATATTTATGGAGGAATCATCCAAATTGGTATGAATATTCTGATATTTAATATGAAATGTCTTATCAGTTCTTCCTATATATGTCTCTTTGTAAAAATACGAAATATAAAATGTACATTCTGTGCAATGTAGTAAAACTGTACCCATGGAGGAATTATTTTAATTCCTTTATATTAACACTCACATCTATTTACGTATGGAGACACACCTGATTATTATTTATACAGGGATTAAAATACCTTGTGAATGTGGATTAATACTAAATGATCGAATTATCGGATCTTTCTTAATATACTTTCCGATGTAGAAACGGAAATCATAGTGATCACATCTCGGAAAGAAGGTATATATAACTTTGCAATAGCTTAGATCTTTGTTATGGAATATTATATTCTTAATCATAGAACCAATAAATGAATGTTGGACACTATATAAATACAATGAATTTGGCCGGATTTGCCAAACAGCTCTGAGGAAATCCTGACAAGGGATGAAACGCGTCAGCTGACCTAATCAAGCCAGGCAGGTAGTGACGTCGAAACTCTGCCTTGCGAATCCCTGACTGTGTTGGAGACCTCACACGGAAAAGGATACTATGCGGTTTGGAAACTTACCCTCTTGAAAGTGTGTGCCCTTTCTCTCCGGATCTTGTACCTCTTGACGTATACTGTGGAGTGACCCTGCATATCGGAGAAGCAAGAGGCTTCTGACTGGAAACTAAATCCAAAGGCTTAAAAGAATATATGAGCACATGGGCTGGAAATCACCTGGTGAGAGCCATTGGAGCTTTCAGCTGAGCCTGCCGTCATTCCACGTGTCTTCCCGGTGCACTTCGGATGACCAGAGGTAAAAAACCATGTGGATAATGGAAGTAAGAATTGTCGTATAAAATCATAGAAAAACGGCGTTTTCTGGGATAACGGTAGGGATCGGGAGGAATGCATAAAGACTGTAATGGTCTAAGAATAGACTGCTGGTTACTCCTGATTCCCTAGAAAAGATCCGACTTTGAAAGGGAAGAACGAGAGTCACACACATCGTAAATATAATCTCTTTACGGCATGATGGCTCCATTCCTATGAAAGGAACTATTACATATAGGAAAGCTTTCCTTATAATCCCATTACCAAGCTTCTTGAACAGGAACTTTTGCCATTTTGAGGATAAAAAACGTATATAGAGAAAAACCGCAAGTGTGAATGCAACCTGGCGGTTTCTTTCGGTCTATCCTATTGACCCCAATCTTGTTGGGGGAAATGTATGTATACATGTTATCTATTTACAAGTAATGCAATCAGTGTATAGGAGGTAATTTCCATCTGTATGTAACCTTTTCCTGGCCAGGAGGGGGGAATTTTTTATTTTTTTTTTACATTTGTGTGAATATATTTATATTTTCAAAAATATTTGGAGTTTAAAAATAAAATAACTTTTTCATAATTTTTCAACAACCCAAGAGTGCCTTGTTATATTTCTGAAATACTTTTTCTTTTTTTGTTTTACATATATTCTCTTCAGAATTGGCACCGTGTGATATTGATATTGCATTTATTTTTTTGGGGTTTTCTATTAGGTATGGTTTTTATTAACCTAATTTTGTTCTATATCACTTTAAAGAGTCTCTGTCACCAGATCATAAGTGGCCTAAATTGTACATAATGTGATCGCCACAGTAATGTAGATTACAGCAGTGTTTTTTTATTTGGAAAAACGATAATTTTTGACGGAGTCATGACCAATATTAGCTTTATGCTAATGAGTTTCTTAATGAACTGGGCGTGTTTTTACTATTGACCAAGTGGGCGTTGTACAGAGGAGTGTATGACGCTGACCAATCAGCATCATACACTTCTCCCCATTCATTTACACAGCACATAGCGATATAGCTATATCGCTATGTGCAGCCACATAAACACACTATAACGTTACTGCAGTGTCCTGACAATGAATATACATTACCTCCAGCCAGAACCTGATGGGTATTCAGAATCCTGTCACTTCTGTAGCGTCTCTGTGATATTTACAGCAAGGCAAGCGTAATCTCGTTGGAAATGACCGGTTACATCGTAATCTCGTGAGATTACGCTTGCTTTGCTGTAAATATCACACAGACGCTACAGAAGTATCAGGATTCTGAATAGACATCTCGTCCTGGCTGGAGGTAATGTATATTCATTGTCAGGACACTGCAGTAATGTTAGTGTGTTTATGTGGCTGCACATAGCGATATAGCTATATCGCTATCTGCAGTGTAAATGAATGGAGAGAAGTGTATGACGCTGATTGGTCAGCGTCATACACTTCACTCCACGACTCCCACTTGGCCATATAGTAAAACACGCCCAGTTGTCTATTAAGAAACTCATTAGCATAAAGCTAAAATAGGTCATAACTCTGTCAAAAATGATCGTTTTTCGAAACAAAAAACACTGCTGGAATCAACATTACAGCGTCGATCACATTATGTACAATATAGGCCACTTATAATGTGGTGACAGAGACTCTTTACGTAATCAAATTTGTAACCCCCCCCCCTCCCCTGTACAATCAGAAGCACATGGATGATGTAAATAGAGAGGAGTGTGGGTGGGGGCTGTTATGTTAGCCATCAGCACCTCAGGACGGCCAGTCTCCATTGACAGTATGCAGGTGTCCTAATCGGTGGCTGTATTTTGACCTGTGCCAGGGAGGGCTTTGTTTTATGACCTGGTTCGCTACGACTTGTAACCAGCTAAGGTTTCCTTGAAAAAAGCTACTGAAAGTGTTTGCTGAGCCCCCGGCCTTACCACTAGTACACCTGCTTGGCGCTTTTTTTTTTCCCCAGGCAAAATGTCATATAGTCTTAAAAATACAGTATATAAACCTTGCACTTTTACCTCATTTATGTGAGTTCTCCCCTTTCATCCATTCCTCTGGCAGAGCTACAAGGAATACTGCGCAGTGTCCCCTGTAATTCAGGCTTCTTGGGGTAATAAATGGTTTCAGTACAGTGTATAAATGTGGTCTTTTTGAAGTTCTATACAAAGCATAAGCGTTGCACCCAAGCGTGAAGCAGCCACTATAGAACACATTCATCCCACTTTCCATGGGGAAAGAAAATTGTGTAGTTGTCGTTATTTTTTGGCACCAGTAACTGACCTGTTCCCGTTTCTGTCTTTGACCCCTCACATAAAAGGTTGCTAAAGACCGTGCAGCTACGCTGACTTGTTAAGTCTTTGCAATTTTACATGGTAATATTTTTTTTTTTCCAATTGCGATTTAATTCTAGCATTAACAATTTGTCAAATTTAAAGGGGACTGTTTTGATCTTATTTCAGTGATTGTAGTAAAGTTTGGATGACTTGCTGAGCTTGTCTTGCTGCCTCCACAATCGCCTGAGATTGGGAACGCCGCACTGAATGCTTGTTTCCCTTACAGAGATGCTTTACACATACCCATTAAAATCGATGGTCTGTCCATTCATTTCTGATTGTGAGGCCTTTTTTTGCAGTGGCTCTCTGTCTTAAAGAGGCTCTGTCACCAGATTCTCAAATCCCTATCTCCTATTGCATGTGATCGGCGCTGCAATGTAGATAACGGTAAAGTTTTTTTTGGTTTGTTTTTTTTAAAAAAACTTTCATTTTTGGCCAAGTTATGAGCAATTTTATATTTATGCAAATGAGCCTTTCTAAAGGACAACTGGGCGTGTTTTTTTTCGTATGTCCAACTGGGCGTGTATTGTGTTTTTAACTGGGCGTGTTTACTTTTTTACTAACTGGGCGTTGTGAATAGAAGTGTATGATACTGACGAATCAGTGACCAATCAGCATCATGCACTCCTCCATTCATTTACACAGCTGCAGTGTTCTTACTAGAACACGATCTGCAGCCACATACACAAGTGTCCTGATAATGAATACACATGACCTCCAGCCTGGACGTCATGTGTATTCAGGATCCTGACACTTCTGAATCTTTTCTGTGAGATTACAGCAAGCCACACATAATCTCGCGAGATTACGCGGTAAACGAGATTTCGTTTCCCTTGCTGGTAATCTCACAGAAAAGATTCAGAAGTGTCAGGATCCTGAATACACATGACGTCCAGGCTGGAGGTCATGTGTATTCATTATCAGGACACTTGTGTATGTGGCTGCACATAGTTCTAGTAAGAACGTGATGCTGCTGTGTAAATGAATGGAGAGGAGTGCATGATGCTGATTGGTCACTGATTGGTCAGCATCATACACTTCTATTCACAACGCCCAGTTAGTAAAACAAGTAAACACGCCCAGTTAAAAACACAATACACGCCCAGTTAGACATACGAAAAAAAACACGCCCAGTTGTCCATTTCAAAGCTCATTTGCATATATATATATATATATATATATATATATATAAATTGCCCACAACTTGGCCAAAAATGAACGGTTTTCACAAAAAAAACAAAAACGTTACTGTTCTCTACATTGCAGCGCTGATCACATGCAAGAATCTGGTGACAGAGCCTCTTTAATGTCCTGAAATAGGGGGGGGACCCTATATTTAAAAATACCCTTATTGGGCATTTTACTTGAGATTCTTCTGGGAATAGCTGGTTACTGGACTTACAAAACGGAAGTGTTACTGGGGAATTATACAGGATTTTATTATATGTGTGTGTGTGTGTGTGTGTGTGTGTGTATATATGTGTATATATATATAATATATATACTACCGTTCAAAAGTTTAGGGTCACTTAGAAATTTCCTTATTTTTGCAAGAAAAGCGCAGTTTTTTCAATGAAGATAACATTAAATTATTCAGAAATACACTCTATACATTGTTAATGTGCTAAATGACTATTCTAGCTGCAAACATCTGGTTTTTAATGCAATATCTACATAGGTGTATAGAGGCCCATTTCCAGCAACCATCACTCCAGTGTTCTAATGGTACATTGTGTTTGCTAACTGTGTTAGAAGGCTAATGGATGATTAGAAAACACTTGAAAACCCTTGTGCAATTATGTTAGCACTGCTGTAAACAGTTTTGCTGTTTAGAGGAGCTATAAAACTGACCTTCCTTTGAGCTAGTTGAGAATCTGGAGCATTACATTTGTGGGTTCGATTAAACTCTCAAAATGGCTAGAAAAAGAGAGCTTTCATGTGAAACTCGACAGTCTATTCTTGTTCTTAGAAATGAAGGCTATTCCATGCGAGAAATTGCCAAGAAACTGAAGATTTCCTGCAACGGTGTGTACTACTCCCTTCAGAGGACAGCACACACAGGCTCTAACCAGAGTAGAAAGAGAAGTGGGAGGCCCCGCTGCACAACTGAGCAACAAGACAAGTACATTAGAGTCTCTAGTTTGAGAAATAGACGCTTCACAGGTCCTCAACTGGCAGCTTCATTAAATAGTACCCGCAAACGCCAGTGTCAACGTCTACAGTGAAGAGGTGACTCCGGGATGCTGGCCTTCAGGGCAGAGTGGCAAAGAAAAAGCCATATCTGAGACTGGCTAATAAAAGGAAAATATTAATATGGGCAAAAGCACACAGACATTGGACAGAGGAAGATTGGAAAAAAGTGTTATGGACAGACGAATCGAAGTTTGAGGTGTTTGGATCACACAGAAGAACATTTGTGAGACGCAGAACAACTGAAAAGATGCTGGAAGAGTGCCTGACGCCATCTGTCAAGCATGGTGGAGGTAATGTGATGGTCTGGGGTTGCTTTGGTGCTGGTAAAGTGGGAGATTTGTACAAGGTAAAAGGGATTTTGAGTAAGGAAGGCTATCGCTCCATTTTGCAACGCCATGCCATACTCTGTGGACAGCGCTTGAATGGAGCCAATTTCATCCTACAACAGGACAATGACCCAAAGCACACCTCCAAATTATGCAAGAACTATTTAGGGAAGAAGCAGGCAGCTGGTATTCTATCTGTAATGGGGTGGCCAGCGCAGTCACCAGATCTCAACCCCATAGAGCTGTTGTGGGAGCAGCTTGACCGTATGGTACGCAAGAAGTGCCCATCAAGCCAATCCAACTTGTGGGAGGGGCTTCTGGAAGCATGGGGTGAAATTTCTCCCGATTACCTCAGCAAATTAACAGCTAGAATGCCAAAGGTCTGCAATGCTGTAATTGCTGCAAATGGAGCATTCTTTGACGAAAGCAAAGTTTGAAGGAGAAAATTATTATTTGAAATAAAAATCATTATTTCTAACCTTGTCAATGTCTTGACTATATTTTCTAGTCATTTTGCAACTCATTTGATAAATATAAGTGTGAGTTTTCATGGAAAACACAATTGTCTGGGTGACCCCAAACTTTTGAACGGTAGCGTGTGTGTGTGTGTGTATATGTGTATATATACATATATATATATATATATATATATATATATATATATATATATATATATATATTTTAGTAGCCTGATCGTATTTGAGTTGTTCTCCAATGTGGTGAGGTCTTTTTTGTTTTTTTGTAAATGAATGATTTGTTTGCTTCCTCATCTGATAGATCGCACTGAAAAATGTTAATTCACCATTTCACGTGGTTGCTTGCCTCATAAGAGACTATTTTGTGCTCGTTCAGCACTGGGTTACTCTTCTCTTGAAAGGGATAAAAAAAGGGAGCAATCAACCAGAGTAGCGGAGTCTATTACCATGTGTGTTATGTCTGTAGTGCCGGGTGACCTGTTCATCCTATGTCATGTACTTACACATTGTGCGTGGTTGAGTTGTAAGCAGATTCCATATTGGGGTAATCGTAGCTTTATCTCGCAGGCACAGACTGTCGCTTTCCTTTATCTTTTTATCTTGAGTGAAGACCAGACATTACACAAACGAAGATAGGACGATAGTGACCAAGTTATTTTATGTTGATCTGCTTATTTCTGACTTATCGGGTAGTTTAGAATTAGAAGAACTGTAGGGAATATTCTATAAATTTGGAAATTCAAAAGTCCTTGTCACCTGATTCTTGAAGCTTTGATCTATTCTGCTGCTCACAGGAGGTCTTTAGTTGTCTCTAAGGGGTGTAGCTAAAGGCTCATGGGCCCCGGTGCAAAAGTTATTTTTGGGGGGCCCAACTATCTAATCTGTCTATCTGACACCGCATATCTATAAGAGCTTGTCCACAAGTAACGGAATTGCTGCGTATTTTCCGTCCAGAATTGCGGACTGAAAATACGCAGCAGAATGCAGTAGCAGCAAAGTGGGTGAGATTTAACAAATTTTATCCACACGCTGCGTATAATTTCAGAGCAGAAATTCCTGCTGCGGAAAGTGGACTGAATTGCTGCGTCTTTCGGCGTAAATATCGCCATCTCCCAACGTTCAGAAAAACGCAGCAAGATCCAAAGTACAGAACGCAGGAAATGGTGCGGAATTTCTGCTAGTTTCTGCGGAAATGCGGCAGACATTTTTTGCAGCAATTCCATTACATGTGGGCAAGCCCTGAGACTGACCCCTGTAGCTCCGCCACTGGGTAGGATTATATATAGAGAACAGTAACGCACATGATCGGATTAGATGCAGGACCCCAGCAGACCGTATTCATATACTTACCTCCTCGCTCTGAGCTAGGCCCTCCGCTCCGGGCGTAGCGCTGACTCCTGACACCTTCAACGTCACGATGATGAGGCAGGAGGGTAGCTCTAAGGAAATGTTACTGCAGTTTACTACATGGGCCCCAGTCACTACAGTAACTGGATAGATGTGATACGGAGGGTCATGGGCCCCCCTGGCTTCAGGACCCTCTCACAATTGCAACTGCTGCGACCCCCTATAGTTATGCTAATATTATTTCTGTAGCTGCAAGGCTAGGGCCTTACAATCCGCAGTATAGATCTGTACTATTTGGAACAATGTATAAATTAGTAATGGGTAGGAAATTGAGATATCGCTTCTGATCTTGCATGAGTGGTACAGATGGCACTCTGGGTGGTACAGTTGTAGAGGAAACCATATGACGCATGAGAAGTCTAGTGCACGAGTCCTATTACTAAGAACTGGGCCCATGCACAAGACTCGTATGGCGTACAATCGGAATGGACATGGCAAGCGAAGTAATACTAAAAGTACACAGAAATCCACATTTTCAGATGTTTGTGTGGAGCTAGAGCCTGGGATGCCTGTTACACACCATTCTACCATCCATAAATAAGTGATGTAGACCATAGGTCCCCAACTTTATGAAGGTCACAAGACCCTTTCAAATATGACAGGTGTTGTTGAGCCATACTTCGATGTAGAGTGTATGTGGCTTAGAAACGCTGGCATAGAGAACCTGACAGCGGTGCTGTACTTTCACCAGTGATGCCAAACCGAGAGATACCGTGCTAATCTAGCTATTCATAAAAGTGGATATCATTACAGCTCTATGATAAAGGTGATCTGGGGAAACCTAGAAATAACTTTTTACGTACAGAAAATACAGTGATTAAACGTTTTCTGTTCTCTTTTTCTAGGCTGATGGATGTTTGCGCCTCTGCCCGGACAGACAGAGAGACCAAAGTTACCTTAGTATTTGAGCATGTGGATCAGGACCTAAAGACTTATTTGAATAAAGTTCCTCCTCCTGGCTTACCCCTCGATACCATCAAGGTACTTCTTCTGTCCTGGTGTATTAATATTTGGCAATATGATGTCTGTCAACATCACAGAAGCTGGAAATGGGGTCACCTTAATGTCAGAAATATAATATTTTTAGTCTTATTTTGGACACCCCTTCCTGAAAAATTACACGTGGCCTGAAATAAATAGAAGTGAAAAGCTGCAGATCCCTCATGTTCATATTTCCTCATCTCTTGCACTCATGAAATAATTCTATAATATTCGCATAGTATAGATCAGGGGTCTCAAACTCGGCCGGGTAAGTGGGCCGCATATAGAAAAAATGGGAAGTTGACGGGTCGCATTACTTTCAAATTTGCTACAATACAAAATTATTGTTAATCAATTAGTTATTTGAACTACTATAACACTATATTACTAGAATAATAATACTACATTACTATAATAATACCGCTAGGTTTAAAATTTGAGATATTTCTCCACGTGCTTATTTCAACAATCCAGCTTTTCAGTTAGTGTCGCTAAATGCAGTCCGGCGGCTCAGTTAGCACACATGTCAAGATTGGGCAGCCCCTTTTTAGATAGTGCCGCAGTGCCCTCTGTGGATGCGGCCGCAGTGCCCTCTGTGGAAGCGGCCGCAGTGCCCTCTGTGGATGCGGCCGCAGTGCCCTCTGTGGATGCGGCCGCAGTGCCCTCTGTGGATGCGGCCGCAGTGCCCTCTGTGGAGGCGGCCGCAGTGCCCTCTGTGGAGGCGGCCGCAGTGCCCTCTGTGGAGGCGGCCGCAGTGCCCTCTGTGGAGGCGGCCGCAGTGCCCTCTGTGGAGGCGGCCGCAGTGCCCTCTGTGGAGGCGGCCGCAGTGCCCTCTGTGGAGGCGGCCGCAGTGCCCTCTGTGGAGGCGGCCGCAGTGCCCTCTGTGGAGGCGGCCGCAGTGCCCTCTGTGGAGGCGGCCGCAGTGCCCTCTGTGGAGGCGGCCGCAGTGCCCTCTGTGGAGGCGGCCGCAGTGCCCTCTGTGGAGGCGGCCGCAGTGCCCTCTGTGGAGGCGGCCCCAGTGCCCTCTGTGGAGGCGGCCCCAGTGCCCTCTGTGGAGGCGGCCCCAGTGATGTCAGGGGCTTGCCCAGAGCTGGAGTCCCAGGCAGAGCGCTAGTAGGCTCTTCCTGGGACTCCAGCTGTGCTCCTGACATCACTGGGACTCCTGCTCTGGGGAAGCCCCTGACATCATTGTCGATGTATGGACAGCGATGTCAGAGGCTTTCCCGGAGCAGAGCCGATAATAGCGCTCTGCCCGGGACTCCGCTCTGGGGAAAACCCTGACACACTGTCCATATATGGGCAGCGATGTCAGGGAATTCCACAGAGTCCCGGAGCAGAGCCGACCCCAGCGCTCTGCTCGGGACTCCGGCTCTGGGGAAGCCCCAGACATCGCTGTTCATATGCGGACAGCGATGTCAGGGAATTCCACAAAGTCCAGGAGCAGAGCCGACACCAGCCACCAGCGCTCTGCTCCGCTCTGGGCAAGACCCTGACACACTGTCCATATATGGGCAGCGATGTCGGGAAATTCCACAGAGTCCTGGAGCAGAGCCTGTACTAGCGCTCTGCCCGGGACTCCGGCTCTGGGGAATCCCCAGACATCGCTGTTCATATGTGGACAGCGATGTCAGGGAATTCCAGAGTCTCGGAGCAGAGCCGATACTAGCGGCTCTCTGTCCCGCGGGCCGCAGATGACAGCCCCAGGGGCCGCATGCGGCCCACGGGCCGCGTGCTTGAGACCCCTGGTATAGATAGTTGTATGTGTGCTTTTTATGGAGGTCTGTAAGGTGAATGTCCAGTAGTAAAATCAATAATGTAAGACAGTACCTTTAGGTGATGCTTACCTGCTGTTTATTTTTCTCAGTACTTTCTGCTTTTTAGTTCACAGCTCCGCCCTAATGTACAGTAGTTGATCTGGGACTTTAGTTTAGCTACAGTGCCTGCAGGGAGTCTGAGACACACCTCCTTCCTCATCATTGGTTCAGGCTGCTCCCTCCCTACTGCAGTTCTGCTCCCTATTGGTTGCTGTGTATAAACCTGTTCATTCCAAGCTCACCAGGAAGTCCAATGCATGGAGCAGATTTCCTTTATATCAATGGCAGAAGGATTATAAAGTACAGCTCAAGAGCAACTAGTGAGAAAAATATTCGGCGACTGCTGCACTTATGTGGAGGGCAAATTAACCCTTTGTAAGGGGGAGCCTAAACAATCACTTTAGGGTCTAATTACGTGGTATGCCCAAAAAGCAATTTTACCTGTGCCGTGTAAACAGAGTATTTTACTTATTGGTTATATGCTTTATTGAGCTAATAGCATTTACTCACATTCTGTATTTGTTTTTCTCCCATTAAGACCTCGCCAAAGAAAGTGTTAAGGATTATTAGAAGGAAATCTGGGATAAGTGATCTGGCTGAATGGTCAATGCCACTTTTTGTTTGTATTAAATTGTGTGCATTTCGACTGTTGCTTTGTGTGACTGTGCGGGCGCTTGTATGTTCTGTCTTTGGATGATGAGCTCTGATTCTTAAATGAGCACAGAAATTCCTCGGATTAGTTGACCTGGAAGTTGTGGAGAGTGTTTATTAGAGGAGAAGCCGGCCTCCTTCCCCTCCATTGGGTTTTCGTTAGGACAATGAGCGTGAGTCATGGGCAGATGAGGCCGAGCAGCTGCCGCCGGCCTGAATGGTGTTTGTGTTACAGCTGACTTCATATTCAGTGACCTCGTATTATGTTAATGTTCTGCTCTCAAGGAGCCCCCCTGTAAATGGTGTGTGATCTAGTTTACAAGCGTTTGTTCAAATTCCCCATTTTAGCGTTTGCGTGCTTTTCCTCTAAATCACTTGCTATAAATTGACTTTTTAACCAACTAATGACCAGACAACGTGTAGCACTGCTTAAACCTCCACATAGTTTTATTTGTTTGGCTTTTCAAATAATATTTAGTTACAGTGCAATGCCTTTTAATCCTGCATTTGATAGTCTAGAAATTTCAAGTAACCTAAAAATATTGAATCCTGCAAAGCCAGAATAAGATGACTAAGGCCCCATGCACACGACCGTAAAAACTCCCGTAATTACGGGCCCATAGACTTCTATTGGCCACGGGTACCTCCCCGTATGCTTACGGGAAGGTGCCCGTGCCGTTGAAAAAGGTAGAACATGTCCTATTTCAGGCCGTAATTACGGCACGGGCAGCCCATAGAAGTCTACGGGGCTCCCGTAATTATGGGTGACTACGTGTGTGCACCCGTAATTATGGGAGCGTTGCTAGGTGACCTCAGTAAATAGTGACTGCCCAGGGTGCTGAAAGAGTTAAACGATCGGCAGTAACTGTTTCAGCACCCTGGACAGTGACTTCCAATCAGAATATAGATAAAGCTGTAAAAAAAAAACGACGTTCATACTTACCCAGAACTTCCTGCTTCTTCCTCCAGTCTGGCCTCCTGGGATGACGTTACAGCCCATTTGACTGCTGCAGCCAATCACAGGCTGCAGCGGTCACATGGACTGCCGCGTCATCCAGGGAGGTCGGAGTGGATGTCAGGAGAGGGACGCGTCACCAAGACAACGGCCGGGTAAGTATGAATTTATTTTACTACGGAAAGGGCTGTCCCTTCTCTCTATCCTGCACTGATAGAGAGAAGGGGCTGCCGATTAGTGCAGTGCAATTTTGCAGCCAAATACGTGCCCGTAAATATGGGTGGAATACTGGTGACCAAGGACCTGTATTTACGGGTGGACAAAAATACGGTCGTGTGCATGAGGCCTAAGCAAAGCCCTGATACGCGGCTACACTAGAGATGAGTTGTAATAAAGTCTGTTACAGCAGAACTTCTGCCCAGAAGCCTGTGCGTTTTATATTGCACATACAATAATGTAATGTCAATAAAATACAATCATTTTTATTATGCCAAGAATAAATGCATATGCAGAATTTGTACCCCCGTGTGTAACAACCTATACAATAAAATTGTTTCCATAAGGAGAACATCATAGCATAAAAAAATGTAAATATAAAAAAACTATTCTTAGTTCACTTGTAGATTGTGTTATTTTGGAGAACACCGTCACCCCCACAAAAAAATAATTTTGTCTATAAGAATCCGAGGCAAATTGTAAAATTCAAGGAAATTTTTAAAGGACCTATTGGCTCTCCAGACATAAAAATCACTTCGTAGCCAATTTATTTTTTTAAATTGACCAATGGGTGTTACCGTTACTTTTGACAATGTAGTGTCTCCAACACTGTCCAATCTGTACTGACAGTGTTGGGGTCAGTTCACATGTTGCGGAAAATCCACAAGACCTACAGTAGCAGCAAAGTGGATGAGATAAACAAATCTCATCCACGCGTAAATACTGGGCGGAAAAAAAACTGACCTGCGGTGCGGAATTCTATTCAGCAGCATGTCAATTTTATTTGAGTAAACGCTGCTTATTTGTTTCGGGTTTTCCTCATTCAATTCAATGGGGAAGTAAGACCCGCAACAAATAGCAGTTGTTGCATTTTATGCGGCAGGTTCGCAGTGATTCTGCCGCAAAAAAAAAAAACACCACTCAGAAAAATAAAATAATCTTACACCTACCCAGGAGTCTGTTTCTTCCTCCAGGCCGGCTCCTGGGATGACATTTCATCCCATGTGACCACCGCTGCAGCCAATCACAGGCTGCAGCAGTCTCCTGGGATGAAAAGCGAAGTGCTGCGGTTTTCAGCTGTGGACATTCCAAGCGAAAAACTGCACCACAGCTTTGCTTTTACGCGGCGTATCCCCCCTGAGTGAACTCAGCCTTAGGGCTCCTTCAGATGAGCGTAATACTCTCCCGTGTTCTGTGCGTTGAAATCACTCCGAGCGCACAGACCCGTGCAATTCAATGGGGCCATTCACACATGCGTTGTTTTTCACGCAGCGTGTCCATTGCGTGAATATATATAAGCAGAGAAATTAAAAACAGTAGTGCTTGCACGAACGTGAAAAACGCATGCCATACGCAAAGCACACTGATGCCAATACGCATACTGCACACCTACAAGAAATGTAGGAAAAACGCGGCATTTTTTTTTTTACATGTGCAAATCTGACACGCTCGTCTCCGTGCTCAGACCCCACCAATACAAACTTCAGACACGTCACTATGACATGTCAGAAGTTTGTCGAACATTTAGCTACACTTTAAAGCCTAAACTGCTTTGGCCTTAAATGGTTAATAATTGTTGCTCCAATGTGTTATCGCTCGCTTGGTGTTGACCACCCTGTTTGTTAACATATTTACTGGTAGTTTTTGTTTTTTAGTTTTTTGTTAATGCGAGTTCAGCAATGTTTCAAGTGGTTTATATATAATTTTTCTTCGATTAGAATTAATAGTTACTTGTATTTCTATCCTGTATCTTCTCCATCTGCAGAACCTGATGAGACAGTTCCTCTCTGGCCTAGAATTTCTTCATTTGAACTGCATTGTACACCGTGACCTGAAGCCAGAAAATATCCTGGTGACCAGCTGTGGACAAGTCAAACTAGCCGATTTTGGCCTGGCACGGATTTACAGTTGCCAGATGGCGCTAACCCCTGTAGTAAGTAAAAAGCTCGTTTTGGTTTCAAGTATTTTAACCTGGTCATGCACCTTAGACAAATATCGGCTAAACTTACCGACACCCCACTGCGTATCGGGGGGCTGCCTGATGTCTTCTATAGGGAGGTAGAAGGATTAATGGGTCATGCTAGATTTCTACATACGCGACCCTTTGTTCTCCGGTAGATAAGCACTGCCAGTTGTGTCTTATTAATATAAACATGCATGTATAGCCGATCCAATCATGCATGTTTATAACCAATAAGAAATAAGAAGCAGGTATCTGAGGGTACACAAGCAAGATTCTAGATTATTACACTATGACCGTAGCCAAAGCTGAAATGGTGAATTCCATTATTCTTTGAGACTCTAGCGCTGACGTGTAACCATTTGCGCAGAGGTGATCGCGCACTCCAGTAAGGACGCTCATTGACCTACAATTTAGGATATCTGCAATGCGTTGGTGTATTATTGTATGACATTTGATACTAGTCGTACTGTAAAAAGAGAGAACCAGTTTCTGGGGAATTTTGCAGCCAAATTCTCATGATTTCACGTGTTCCACAGAAGCTTAGTGGGCATAGAAAACACAGCTATTTCCCCGATCCTCTTTAAATGGGTTTTGTTGCTGCTTTTTGTTGTGACTACAGATGCGGGGGTGGGTATGACTCATTTGTCATATTTTGAGGTTAGTATCGGTCAGTTTGAGAATTTCTTGTATGCATGTTTTACTGAATATGTCATGAAACCGGATGTAACTGAGACTGGCTGCATACTCCATTTATATGTAGCTCACTGTACTATGAAATAGGATGCCGTGTAATATCACTATTATACTGTGGATCTCTAAATTCTAAGCAGATATGAGATGATGATGTAGTTTAACGCTATGAGGCAAAAAAAAAAAATGAAGCTGAACCTTTTCTCTGTTAGTGCCTTCTCCTACCTTCCAAAGACTTAAAGGGAACCTGTCACCAGCATTTCACCTATTGAACTTTACTTATCCCTCATTGGCCACTGCTATGAAAAGTTCATTGCCGTTATCCCCTCTCCTAAACTCCTCCTCCAACTGTAAATAACGGTCTGCAAACATTTCCCGCCTTTTATCGTAATAATTCGGTGTCCCGTTGTGCGCACACCCCAGAACAGGACATCAATGCACAAGCGTGGGATTTTGTGTGCTGGGGGAAGGCGAGGAGCTGTCAATCAAAAGTAAGGAGGCGGGGTAAATGCAGAAAGACTTGAGGAATGAAGATTTGACTCTTTTCTGCTCATTAGCATACGGTGTGGGAACACTAAAAAACGGAATACTAAAGCTACAGAGCCGACTAAGACGACAATTCTAGGTTATATAGAATTGATTTTTTTACCCACTATCCCCTGGTATTGCTGGTTTAATAGGTGAAATGCTGGTGACAGGTTCCCTTTAAATGGGTTGTACAGGATTAAAAAGACTAGGCTTCTTTCTTCCAAAAACAGCGCTACTCTAGTCATTGGGTCAGGTATTGCCGCTCATCTGCTTTGAAGAGAATGGGGCTAAGCTGCAATACCACACACAAACTGTGAACAGGGGTGGCACTATTTTTGGAAGAAAGCAGCTTTATTTTTTTCGAATACTGTACAACTCCTTTAGGCCATGTTCACACAGAGTATTTTGCAGGAGGAATATCTGCCTCAAAATTCCGTTTGGGAGTTTGAGGCAGATTTTCCGCTCCCCGCACGCCGATTTTCGCGCTGTTTTTCGCCCGCGGCCATTGAGCGCCGCGGGCATAAAACCCAGCGAAATACGCTTTCTCTGCCTCCCATTGAAGTCAATGGGAGGTCAGAGGCGGAAACGCCTGAAGATAGGGCATGTCGCTTATTTTTCCCGCGAGGCAGTTTTACTGCTCGCGGCAAAAAGACGCCGGCGCCTCCCATTGAAATCAATGGGAGGCGGTTTCGGGCCGTTTTTGCCGAGTTTTGCATCGCGGTTTCCGCGTCAAAAAACTCTGCAAAATACTCTGAACATAGCCTTAGGGTGCAGAAACACGTGGCAGAAATGTCTGACTGGAGATCAGTTTAATTCATCTGAATTTGGTTTTCTGCAACAGGTGCATGGATTTCTGCAACAAATTGTGCCACATGTGACCACCCATAGATTTGATGATTTGCTTCCAAGCTTACCAGTGTTATGATATTTTTGACATTCGTGATACTTTGGTCTTTTGAAGGGGCATGAATTGAAGGATGTCCACGAGGAGAATGATCAACCTGTGGTCACATTGCGTGTTAATTTGCATTTTCCTATATTTGTCCAAATTCCCATTAGTTGGAGCAAGTCATGTTAGTACCATATACTTAATGGACTCTGTTACTCATGGATCAATAGTAATTATCATTATGTCTACACGTTTACTTGCAATATTAACATCATAGGGGATTCCGCACAGTGCAGCATCGTGAACCACTCCACCATCTGTATAAAAAAAAACAAGGAGAGGACCCAGGTATCTGGTGAGCTGAGATACACACAAAAACACATCAATATCGCCAAAGGCAAAAAGATTAGCCCTGGCTTCCCAGATACCTATTGAATGCTTACTAGTATTGTGGCGTAATAGCTTTATTTGGATAACTAGAAGCATACAAATGAAGATTAAAAACGCAATGTGAACTGAAATGATACTAATAATAATTCGTAGTCCGTACAGTCTAAGTGCCCTAGTGTGCTAATGGACAAACACAGGCCTCCTAAGCAAAAGAGCACTTTGTGGATTTTGGGGCCTCATTTTTTTTTTTAGAATATATTTTAGGCACCATGTCAGGTTTGAAGAGGTCTTATGGTGCCAAAACAATAAAGACGCCCCCCAAAAGTTACCCCATTTTGGAAACTACACCCCTCAAGGAATTTTTCTAGGGGTAAATTTAGCATTTTGACTCCACACTTGTTTTGCAGAATTCATTGGAATTAGTCTGTAAAGGTAAAAATCGAAAACTTTTTTTTTTTTTTTTTAATGAGAAAACTTTAGACATTTTTAATTTTTACAAGGAATAAAGGAGAAAAAGAACCCCGACATTTGTAAAACAACTTCTCCCGATGACATAAATACGCCATATGTGGTAATAAACTACTGTTTGGACCCACAGAGAGGCTTAGAAGGGAAGGAGCGCTATTTGGGTTTTGGAGCTCAAATTTAGCTGGAATAGTTTTTGGGTGCCATGTAGAATTTCCAAAGCCCCTGAGAGACCAAAACAGTGGAAATCCCCCAAAAGTGACCCCATTTGGGAAACTACACCACTTAAAGGGAATGTGTTGGCAGCAAAACATGTTTTTTTTTTTTTTTAGTTAAACAATTAGTGTGTAGGTGATTTAAACATTGTTCTAATTTTTTTATTTTTTTTTTCACGAGTCAGGAAATATTATAAATTGGATTCAATTTATAATATTTCCCTGCACTGGTCACTAGATGGAGCCATTCCCAAAATTGCAGCATTGCATGTGGTAAAGCAACCACATTGCTTTATGCTGCAAAATTGGGTAAAAATCCCTCGCTCTAGTGAGCTCTCAGAATCCCCCCCTCCTTTATCCTGGCTAGTGCCGGGAGAAACGAGGGGTTTGAACGGTCTAACCTCCTACACTGTGTGTCGCCATTTTTTGAGCTAACACACAGTGTAGAAGGTTAACATACAGTAGTAAACACACTGAAACACGAACATACATAGAAATAACTTACCTGCTCCAGTCGCCGCCGCTCCCTCCGGTCCATCCGCTCCGTCTGCTGCCGCTGCTCCATGTGCACAAGTCCGGAAGCCGCGACCGGAAGTAGTAATCTTACTGTCCGGCCGCGACTTCCGGTCCACAGGAAAATGGCGCCGGACAGCGCGCATTTCAAATTGAACTGTGTGGGAGCGGCGCATGCGCTGTTCCCACACAGCGGCGTACACGATAGTGGATGGAACGGGCCCCGTTCGCAGTCCCTATGGGACTGGAGCTGCCGTATTCCATGTCTGTATGTGTCGTTAATCGACACATACAGAAATGGAAAAAAAAATGGCAGCCCCCATAGGGAAGAAAAAGTGTAAAAATAAAAAAAAGTAACACACAAATGAATCCAAACGTTTTTAATAAAGCACTAACATCTTTAACATATTAAAAAAATTTTTGGGGTGACACTGTTCCTTTAAGGAATCTATCGGTATAGTGAACATTTAGACCCCACATGTCTTTTTTAGAATTTATTAGAATTAGGCCGTGAAAATGAATATCAACATTATCTCCACTAAAATGTTTTTGTTTTTTTTTTAAATTTCATAAAGGAGGAAAAAGTACCCCAACATTTGTAAAGCAATTTCTCCAGAGTACGGCTATACCCCACGTGGTCATAAATGTTTTTTTTCATTAGAAAGTAATTAACCCTTTCTGGACTGATCCATTTTTTCGTTTTTCCCCGCTTTCCAAGAGCCATAACTTGTTTATTTTTCCGTCAATAGTGTGAGGGCTTATTTTTTGCGGAACGAGCTGTAGCTTTTATTGGTACAATTTTTTTTTTTTGGTACATACAAATGATTGAGCACTTTTTATTACATTTTTTTTGCTACAGCCCAGGTGACCAAAAAACAGCAATTTTGCCGTTTTAAATGTCTTTATTTTTCACGGCGTTCACAGTGCGAGTTAAATAACGGTATATTGTAATAGTTTGGACTTTTACAGACACAGTGATACTAATTTGGTGTATTTTTATTTTATTTTTTTTACAATACTTTAGAGAGAAAATGTTTTGTTTTTTTTTGGACATTAAATATTTATTGAATATTTTTTTCACTAATAATAATTAACTTTTGTTTTTACACATTTTATTAGTCCCCCTAGGGGAATTGAACCAGTGACCAGTAGATAGCTGGTAAAATACACTGCAATGCTAATGTATTGCCAATGTAATGCTAATGTTTAAATGGTGCCCAATCTTACCCGCTTTTGAAACACTGCACATGTTGCATTGCCATATTCTGAGAGCCAGAACTTCTTTTTTTTCTTCACCGGAGCTGTGTGAGGGCTTATTTGTTGCGGGACAATCTGTAGTTTTCATTGGTACCGTTTTGGGGTACATGCGTTATTTATTTATTTTTGATCACTTTTTATTCCACTTTTTGGCAAGCAAGGCGAATAAAAAACATGGTCATAATTCATGCTTTTTGGTCTTCTTTTTTTTTTTTTTTTTTTTTTTTTTTTTTACGGCGTTCATCCTGGGCTATAAATGACAATTTTACTTCTGCGGGTCGATGCGGTTACGGCGATACCATATGTATATAGTTTTTTTTTTAATGTTTTGCAGCGTTTGCGCGATAAAATCACTTATTTATAAAATAAATTATTTTCTGTGTCCCCATATTCTGAGAGCCATAACGTTTTATTTTTCAGTCAAAGCTGTGTAGGGGCTTGTTTTTTTTGGCGGATGGATTGTAGGTTTTATTGGTACTATTTTGGCGTACATGCGACTTTTTGATCATTTTTTCCCCTTGTATATTTTGAGAGGGGGGGTGACCAAAAAAATAGTGATTCTAGCACTGTTTTTCTTTTTTTTTTTTTGCGATGTTCATCTTGCGGTAAAAATAATTTTATAGTTAGGGTTGTTACGAATGCGGTGATACCAAATATGTGTACTTTTTTTTTTTTTTTAAAGTGTTCATTTTTTTCCCTATAATAGACTACTTATAGGAAAAAAAGCATTTTTTGTTTATGTAACTTATAACTTTTTTAATTTATTTTTACTTGTCCCACTAGGGGGCATTTTAGACTTGCAGCTCTGATCGCTGCTAGAACACATTACATTAGCTACGTAGTGTAATGTGTTCGATCATTGTGATGTAACAGTCAGTCACGCCATTTTGATTATCAGGGGTGATCGGTGGTCTAATAGGGGGTGCTAGCCCTTATTTTTACCATTTCTCTCCTCTCACAGAATATATTCTGAGAGGGGAGAACACTAACCGCCGCTGTTTTTACAGTGATCGTCGTTATTCGGTGAATACAAGACAAGTTGAATCCGTGTCCTATGGGGATTTTATTTTTCCAGAGCGGTCAGTATTTGGAATTCATGAGTATCCTCCCCTTTCCATATAGCACACCTTCTTTGAATGCACCCTATCAAATGTGAATTAGTCCATTCTTGTTTCCATATCAGGATCTTCTATATTTCCTGTGTAGTTTTCTCTCCTAGAATCCAGTTCTTTCTCCCTTCTGGAGCCTCTTTCTCTGTAAATCGCCTCTCCCTGGCTGTGCCTCTGCATATAAATACCAGCCACTTGTTTGCCTTTGGAAAGGTTTCTCATTCGCACTGGAGATGCAGTCCGTTTTACAATACTTCATATCTTTATCAACAAGTATTCTATATGTGCTCTTATAGATGCTGACCTCTTCATGTGGCTCATTTCCTCTATTCCTCCTCCTAGTCAGCAGTCTGTTATCTTGCGCTTTCCCTATTTCCAGACCTTTACGTTTGTGCGGTTATCTTCATCACATGTAGCTGCCATTCTATCTGCTTTACCAAAACTGCACAGTTGGCCCATAGGTTAAGCTTGCTTGTGTAAATTGCAATTCCCTAAATCATGGCAGCAAGGAGGATTACTCCATAACTAGGAGTATTCACTATACACTATGAAATCTGGTTAAATAAGATATCGGAGCTTTTTAATTGGTGGCCTTTTCTTGGGATAGGCCATCAATAGATCGGTGGGGGTCTGACACTGGGTGGGATTCCAATTTTTTACAGGTTTCCTGTTTTGCGGGCAGAGACATCCGCGGGGGGGGGGGGGGGCTCAGGGTGTTTTGCGGTATATCGCGCCATGGAAGATGATTCTAATAATAAAATAATTACGATATTCCAAATAAGCCCTACATTAAAGTGGAGTCTAAAGAAATTCCCTGTCCAGAATGTATGAATGGATTTTCACATTATGTATATAATTTCATAAGCGTACATACCTACCTACCGACGCTCATAATATTAATTCACCCGTTACATATAGACCTATACGTGCACATTTAATATCCTAAGCATGCTCAGCCCATTTAGTTAGGCTGTTGGCTGGGAGAAGGGTGGTGGACAGTGCGGCGTGCACAGTAAGCCGCGACACAGATACGGTGCCAGGACCAAGCTCAGTACATATATACAACTCCAGAACAAAGCTCCGTATATACATCCAGCACCAAAACCAAGCTCCATACTGTATGTATGAACTGAGCTTGGTTCTGGTGTTGTATATCTGTACTGAGTGTGGATCTGGGGCTGTGTATATGTACTGGCTTGGTTCTGGGGCTGTGTATATGTTCTGAACTTCTATTTGGTGCTGTATGTAACTCCAGAACCAAGCTCCGTACATAAATACAGCACAAGCACAAATGCAGCTCTGTACAGAGATCATTTACAAATTGAGTTTAACCCCTGCCATATAAGTTTGTTCGACATAAAACTACAGCTCCCAGTATAGCCAAAACGATGGTAAGGATATGCGGGGAGTTGTTGTTTCACAAATAAAGAACGATAGTACTGATCAGTCACAGGGAGAATAAACATTTTATATTTAGTGACTCACCGGTAACGACTTTTCAGATTGGAGTCTTTCTTTTTCTCTTTTCTTTGGTTCTCTATTATGACTTCTCCCGGTCACGATTCATTTCTGCAGTTTGCCGCTCAGATGTCTTCAGCTCCTCACTTTTCCAACATTTCCGCACCTATAAACGAAGATAAAATTCTCATGGTGCCACACTCTATGCTCCTAAATATAATCGTATTAGACACTGTCCCTCCGAATGTAATAGTACCATACACTGTGTCCCCGAACATAATAGGGCTACACACTGTGCCCCCGAACATAATAGTGCTACACACTGTGCTGAATATAATAGTGCTATACACTACGCTCCTAAATATAATAGTTCTATACACTGTTCTCCTGAATATAATAGTACCATTCACTATGTCCATGAATGTCAAACACTGTAAAGTAATGCATCACGCAGTGCCCCTTGTAGATAGTTCCCCTCATAGAGCTTATAAGGGCCTTTTATACCTGCCGATATTCGGCCAGTACAACGAGTGCCGATCAACGATACATCGTTGATCGGCGCTGGTTTGCTCCTGTCACACAGAGCTGTGGATGGGGACCAGCGGTGGTTACTCCAAACGCTCGTACCCATAAATTATTATCATGTCTGCAGCAGGTCTCCCTGTTTACACCGGGAGATGTGCTGCTGACAACAATTTTTAAATCTATACGACCGGATGATCGTTCATCTGCTGATCGCTGACCTTTTTACACAGAGCAATTATCAGCAACGAGCATTCTATGAACGCTGGTCTGCACGATAGTCGCCCGGTGTATAACACCCATAGTGCCCCCTGTAGATAGTGCTCCCTATAGCGTCCTCTGTAGATTGTGCTCTCCGTAGTGTCCTCTGTATGTAGATCGTGCTCTCCGTAGTGCCCTCTGTAGATCGTGCTCTCCGTAGTGCCCTCTGTAGATCGTGCTCTCCGTAGTGCCCTCTGTAGATCGTGCTCTCCGTAGTGCCCTCTGTAGATCGTGCTCTCCGTAGTGCCCTCTGTAGATCGTGCTCTCCGTAGTGCCCTCTGTAGATCGTGCTCTCCGTAGTGCCCTCTGTAGATCGTGCTCTCCGTAGTGCCCTCTGTAGATCGTGCTCTCCGTAGTGCCCTCTGTAGATCGTGCTCTCCGTAGTGCCCTCTGTAGATCGTGCTCTTCCCTAGTGCCCTCTGTAGATCGTGCTCTTCCCTAGTGCCCTCTGTAGATCGTGCTCTTCCCTAGTGCCCTCTGTAGATCGTGCTCTTCCCTAGTGCCCTCTGTAGATCGTGCTCTTCCCTAGTGCCCTCTGTAGATCGTGCTCTTCCCTAGTGCCCTCTGTAGATCGTGCTCTTCCCTAGTGCCCTCTGTAGATCGTGCTCTTCCCTAGTGCCCTCTGTAGATCGTGCTCTTCCCTAGTGCCCTCTGTAGATCGTGCTCTTCCCTAGTGCCCTCTGTAGATCGTGCTCTTCCCTAGTGCCCTCTGTAGATCGTGCTCTTCCCTAGTGCCCTCTGTAGATCGTGCTCTTCCCTAGTGCCCTCTGTAGATCGTGCTCTTCCCTAGTGCCCTCTGTAGATCGTGCTCTTCCCTAGTGCCCTCTGTAGATCGTGCTCTTCCCTAGTGCCCTCTGTAGATCGTGCTCTTCCCTAGTGCCCTCTGTAGATCGTGCTCTTCCCTAGTGCCCTCTGTAGATCGTGCTCTTCCCTAGTGCCCTCTGTAGATCGTGCTCTTCCCTAGTGCCCTCTGTAGATCGTGCTCTTCCCTAGTGCCCTCTGTAGATCGTGCTCTTCCCTAGTGCCCTCTGTAGATCGTGCTCTTCCCTAGTGCCCTCTGTAGATCGTGCTCTTCCCTAGTGCCCTCTGTAGATCGTGCTCTTCCCTAGTGCCCTCTGTAGATCGTGCTCTTCCCTAGTGCCCTCTGTAGATCGTGCTCTTCCCTAGTGCCCTCTGTAGATCGTGCTCTTCCCTAGTGCCCTCTGTAGATCGTGCTCTTCCCTAGTGCCCTCTGTAGATCGTGCTCTTCCCTAGTGCCCTCTGTAGATCGTGCTCTTCCCTAGTGCCCTCTGTAGATCGTGCTCTTCCCTAGTGCCCTCTGTAGATCGTGCTCTTCCCTAGTGCCCTCTGTAGATCGTGCTCTTCCCTAGTGCCCTCTGTAGATCGTGCTCTTCCCTAGTGCCCTCTGTAGATCGTGCTCTTCCCTAGTGCCCTCTGTAGATCGTGCTCTTCCCTAGTGCCCTCTGTAGATCGTGCTCTTCCCTAGTGCCCTCTGTAGATCGTGCTCTTCCCTAGTGCCCTCTGTAGATCGTGCTCTTCCCTAGTGCCCTCTGTAGATCGTGCTCTTCCCTAGTGCCCTCTGTAGATAGTGCTCTCCATAGTTGGGGCCCCCTATATAGCCCTCCCCTGTAGTTGGGGCCCCTAACACTGCCCACAGCAAAAGGAAAAAAAAACATATGCTTACCTATCCCGTTGTCGCGCCATCCTCCAGCGATGCCAGTCCTCCAGCGGAACGATGTAGCAGTGCGATGACGTCATCCCGTTGACTGTATCATCACTAAAGCGCCGAATGGCGAGGCATCATGTGCCTCGCCAGGGCAGCGCTAATCCACTCCATTGTATTCGCGTTCTAAGGAATACAATTGAGTGCAGGGGATCGGTCCCGGTTTCCCACTTCAACCTGGTTTCTGCGAACAAGCTGTAATTTTAACAACCGGTTCTGGAGAATCGGGGAGAACCGGCCGGTTCCCTCCCCGGGGGCTAACCCCTGCTGATCAAAATGATGGGGTTGTGGCGCTCTTCATTGTTAATACTGACACCGCATCCTGTATGGAGACCGCAACGTACATGGGAACGTGGCTGTGCCTGGTACTGCAGCTTTGCATGTTCACCAGTATGGGCTGAGCCATGGCATATTGACTGTCACCCAAGAGGAAAACTTTATTTTAAAGCGTACCTAACTTTTCAGAATAAGCTCTCATATGTGAGTGCATCAGGAATAACACTATTTCTGGTCAATATGACATTTAGTATTTTATCCCTCTGTAGGCTCTTTCTCAAATTCTCATCATGTCTACTATACACTGCACATTTGGGGAGCAGAATGATTATATACATACATACATACATACATACATACATACAGGGATGCATCGAAACTTCGATACTGTTTCGATACTCTGCATCCCTAAACGGTTCGATACCGCTATTTCCTGTATTTCGATACTTCGCTGCGCAGCCGCACAGCTCAGTATAGTAATACATGAATGTATGAGAGCGGGGCTGCAGCTGTGTGATAGACATTGCTCCGCTCCGGAGTCCTGATAACAAGTGCCGCGGGGTCAGGATGATGCGATGCGGCCAGCGCTGCACTAATGAGCGGCGGCACTGAAGACAGAACATGGCGGGCGCACTGCAAACACCCCTATGTTCTGTCCTCCGTGCCTGAACCGCCGCTCATTAGTGCAGCGCCGGCCGCATCACCACATGCTGACTGCGCGCACACTTAATGTCAGGAGCAGGGCAATGGCTGTATTACACAGCCGCAGCCCCGCTCTATAACGGCGGAGATCGGAGAGACCTCTACTCTCCGCTGCTATTCCCCTGAATGCTGCGATCACAGCTGACTGCAGCATTCAGGAGAAAATGAGAAAGGGGGATGCCCCTGGATCGCATCACAGGGAATTCCTGTGACGCGATCGAGGGCCATACCATATATGGGCAGACAGCCCAGGGTCTATTGACGGACCCCAGGGCTGTCTTACCATATATCCTGTTGTTAGGGCATACTGAGGTATGTCCTAACAGCCTGTGTGCTATTCGTCCACAGGCTAATGTACTGGCACATATCTGATATATGTCAGTACATTAAAGTTTAAAAACAAAGTATTGTTAAATTTAAAAAAAATACACATTCATCTTTTTTACAATAAACATTCAAATAAGTCTCAATACATAAAATATACACATTCAGTAATGGCGCGCACAACAATTTTTTTGCATCATTTATGATGTGTACGCTGTAAAAAAAAAAATGAAATAAACACTGCTTTCTATCACTTATTAATGTGAGGCACGAGGTGCGATGAATTTAACCTCCATGTTCCTCACATTAATAGTAATTAACCCCATCATGTACCTCACACATTAACCCATTATGACTGAGAAACAGGATGGGATTAATTACTATTAATGTGAGGCGCATTCAAAATTCATCACACGTCGCGCCTCACATCAAAAAACGGAAGAATTATTATTTTTTTATTACTGTTGGCAAAGTATCGAAATTGGTATCGAAATCGCAATACTAAACGAAGTATCGGTATCGAAGTCCAAATTCTGGTATCGTGACATCCCTACATACATCCCTTTACACATACTAGTCCTTCTCCGTGAATTGGAATCTCATCAAAAAGTAAATTTATTTCAGTAATTCAATTCAGTCCACTGGGTTATATCAAGTCCAGAGTCAGTGCAGCGTCTACCAGGAAATTTTAGAGCACTTCATGCTTCCCTCTGCTGACAAGCTTTATGGAGATGCTGATTTCATTTTCCAGCAGGACTTGGCACCTGCCCAAACTGCCAAAAGTACCAATACCTGGTTTAATAACCACAGTATCACTGTTCTTGATTGACCAGCAAACTTGCCTGACATAAACCCCATCGAAAATCTATGAGGTATCGTCAAGAGGAAGATGAGACACCAGACCCACCAATGCAGACGAGCTGAAGGCCGCTATCAAAGCAACCTGGGCTTCCACACCACCTCAGCAGTGCCACAGGCTGATCGCCTCCATGTCACGCCGCATTGATGCAGTAATTCATGCAAAAGGAGCCCTGACCAAGTATTGAGGTCATATACTGGACAGACTTTTCAGTAGGCCAACATTTCGGTATTAAAAATAATTTTTGAAATTGAGCTTATATAATATTCTAAATTCCTGAGACACTAAACTTTGGGTTTTCTTAAAATTTTTAGCCATAATACTCAACATTAAAGAGGCTCTGTCACCACATTATAAGTGCCGTATCTTCTACATAATGTGATCGGCGCTGTAATGTCGATTTAAAGCAGTTTTTTTATTTTATTTAGAAAATCGATCATTTTTGACGGAGTTATGACCTATTTTAGATTTATTCTAATGACTTTCTTAATGGACAACTGGGTGTGTTTTTTTACTTTTTGACCAAGTGGGCATTGCGGAGAGAAGTGTATGAAGCGGACCAATTAGCGTCATACACTTCTCTCCATTCATTTACTCTGCACATAGTGATCTTGCTAGATCATATTGTGCAGTCACATACACACATTAACGATACTGAAGTGTCTTGAGAGTTAATAGACATCACTTCCTTACCGAAGTGTTGGGATTGTGAATAGACATCGCGTCCTGGTTGGCTATATATATATATATATCACACACTCACACTCACTCTGCAGCTGCAGCATGGAGAACATTATACTGCAGAAATTAGCATTGTAGCTAAGAATCCATCACTGGGGTGATGTAGAAATCTTAACAGCTGCTGCATGTCTGTTTTTCTCCCTGCTCCCTCCTCCCTTCGCTATAACCTTATATGGGCGTGGGTGGACCGGAGATTACAGGAAGGGACACACTTTGTGGCAGTAACTTCACACAGCATTTGCATTAATAAAACTGCTACATTTTGACAGGAAGTAAATGACAAAGTTGATATATAGCAGGTATACGATTAGATAAGCATAAGTTGTTTGAAAAATTTGTCTATTTAAGGGAAAAAACATTCCTCCGGTGTATGGCCAATAAACAAGGTATGAAAAGGGACCAAAGTCTAAAGTGTCCAAGTCAACTCTGACTGCATGTTTTATGGTTATGGTGCCTCTTGGGCTAAGTTCATGCCACATGTGTCACAATGTGAGACGTATAAGTCTGTACAAATGTATACTCTAATATACCTAGGGGCTTTTATTGGGAAGACCTATTCCAAAAGTGTGATATATTTTTTTTTTCTGCATAAGTTTTACACCTTTTTTTGTTATTTTTACTTCACTGAAAGTGTACAGAGCCAATGGGTAGGACGTTCTTATAGTTTGATGAATCTAGAGTTTACTCCTCCTTGCCCCCATGTGTCCAAGTAAGGCCGGATTCACACATTGCGTATTTGTTGCAGAATTTTGTGTGCGGCATCTGCATTACAATGTAAGCGAATTAGGTTTTCTTTCTTTGTTTTGCTGTTTTTAAATCCGTTACAGCGGAAAAATCCGCAGTGTATTCTAGGAATGCTTCAGTTTTTCACAGCGAATTTAATTTATTGCAATATAATAAGTGAAATCTGCAGCTATATCCACACCAAAATCAGCAGTGAAATCCACGTGCTACATTTCAGCATATTTATGCTGTGTGAGAGCCCGGCCAAAGAGTTTTTTTAAATGGGGGGGGGGGGGGGGGTCTTAATGTTTCCGGTCCAGTAATAAACATTGAGGGGGAATTGTCCATTTGGCATACAGTTTCCCGGGAGAATGTGACATCCAGAGTAGCATAATATTGTTGTGGAGCATGACATGCAATAATCCTAGATAAACTGGATATTGAGTATAATATTGAATACCAGGGATAGAAACTGACAAAAAAAGCAGATGTGAAAATTTAAAACCAAACCATCTAATAACGGCCTCTGAGAAATGCCGCCACAGTTTATAGGCCAAGGTCCCTAAAAGTAATTTGGGCTATAAACTGTTACGGTATTTCTGTGTGAGGCCGTTTATTAGTGTTTTCTTTTTAGTTTTTCCCTGCTCTATTTGTCGGTTTCTGTTCCATGATATATAGTGTGTGTGTGTGTGTGTGTGTGTGTGTGTGTGTGTGTGTGTGTGTGTGTATGTATATATATATATATATATATATATATATATATATATATATATTTATTTTGTGTTATTACAACATAGAAGCAGGTCACTTAGCATTTCACCACATTCTTTCTTGTAAATCTTTTACCGCCTCTGTAAAATAAAAAAATGGCCATTACAAAAAGTTCTGTATTTGTTAATGTATTTGTTATAGGATGCGTAAACTGATATAATGGGCTCATTTTATGATTCTCTATTCACAAGTTCTTCAGTGTAATCTCAAAGTGAATACAGCTAATGCTTACCTAAAACATCCATAGACTGATCCCATTCTACATGGCGTTACTTTCTTCATTCTTTCTTTTGCAGGTAGTAACTTTGTGGTACCGAGCCCCCGAGGTGTTGCTTCAGTCCACATATGCTACACCAGTAGACATTTGGAGCGTAGGATGCATCTTTGCAGAGATGTTCAGGCGGAAGTGAGTACCCAGTGACATGTAGTGGATACAGGTCTTTCACAATTGTGTACAACTATTAATCATTTTCACTTGTGCAACCACAATCCAAGTCCATCCATCTATCTGACCTTCTCAAGCACATCTTGATCCCAACGACCAATGTCTTGCTGCTCTTAATGTAATGTTGATTTTTCATTTATCAACTTCAGTCTCCGCCCTTAAAGGGAATCTGTCAGCCGTTTTTAGCCCTCAGAAATCATCCCTTCAGCAGCACTATATGCAATGGGGAAGGGGGGCGCACAGAGAAACAAGGAGGGTGGAACTGGGTGGGGAGGGGAGGTGTCTCTGAGCTGCCAGTGCACAGGAAGTCAGCTGAACAGGGGAGACTGACCTCCTGGTCTATTTTGGTGGTCAGACTCCGTATGTTGCTTGTGAGTTAGCATATGTGCAAAAATAAAAAGAATTGCCGGAGTGCTTCTACAAGCTAGAATTTTTTTTTTAAAAAGGTAACATCCTATAAAATGCAGGGACTACACAGCTTAAGTCAGTGCACCCCCAAACCCTATATATTTCCTGAAAGCCGACACAACTGATGATTGTTATTGTTTTGACGTGCTGTTGGCAGCCATGGCCACCTTCATGTAACTTTGTGACAAAGGAATTATTTAAAAAATATATGTATAATATCGCCTAAAACTCACATAGAAATAGAGGTTTACATACAAAAACATTGTAAAAATAATAGCCCAATTCATATATACCACGTAAATCAACAGGCCTGTGCTTTTAAAAATGCTGAAACTGAGGCCATGCGATATTGGTCCACAAGCACTCAAGACACCTTATGCAAAAAATTTACTCTGCAAAGAACTGTAAGGGTATGTTCACACGCATACTTGAAAACAGCTCCGTATTTTTAGATGTTTTTAAGGGAAAACAGCTCCTGATTTTCAGATGTTTTTTAAGCTACTCGCAATTTTCGCAGCGTTTTTTTACGGCCGTTTTTGCAGCTTTTTTTCAGTAGAGTATGAAAAACAGCTCCAAGTAGTGTCCTGTACTACTTTTTCGCATCAGTTTTTCAAAACGACCCATCGGAACAGAGTGCCGTTTTTACCATTGATTTCATTAAGCAGATGTTTGGAGGCGTTCCGCTTCCGATTTTTCGGGCGTTTACGGCCCGAAAAACGGCCGAAGACACTGTGTGAACATACCCTCAGGCTGGGTTCACACGACCATGTTACGTCCGTAATGTACGGAACGTATTTCGGCCGGAAGACCCGGACCGAACACACTGCAGGGAGCCGGGCTCCTAGCATCATAGTGATGTATGATGCTAGGAGTCCCTGCCTCTGCGTGGAACTACTGTCCCGTACTGTAATCATGATTACAGTACGGGACAGTTGTCCTGCAGCGAGGCAGGGACTCCTAGCATCATACATCACTATGATGCTAGGAGCCCGGCTCCCTGCACTGTGTTCGGTCCGGGTCTTCCGGCCGAAATACGTTCCGTACATTACGGACGTAACATGGTCGTGTGAACCCAGCCTAAGATGTGAAGAGTTGATACTTACCACATGTCTACAGGTGCTTGTAAGTGCCAAAACCGCAGGAATGCACCAACCAATTTTTTTTTTTTAAACTCATTTTATTGAACAATATACAAACCATGCACAGTTTGGCTATGTATCTTCTTTTACGATTGTATCTAAAGTCTTGGGTTATACATCACAGTGCAGCAGAAAATGCTGACAATATAAACAGTCAATTAAATCCAGTACAGTTTAAACAGTATCATGCATTAACATTATATTTCTAAGGTCTCTAAACCGTTGTGAATCATATAGTGTGTATGGTGAGTCGCACCAGAAACCCCAAACCTTAGAGAACTTATGTTCACACCCTCTATTTTTGTACGCTATTTTGGCATACGGTAACATGGAATTTACCAGAGCTTTCCATTGTGATCGGGCCCATCCATCTAAGAGCTATTGCTTTACGTGCTAGGAATAGTACATCCCTCAAAAAATATTCTATTGTGATGTGTCCAATGATCTTCAGATACAATTCCAAATAAACACACCAAGGGCTTAAAGGGTACCGGCAGCTTTAGTACGTCAGATATCAATGCTATCTAAGAGCATGCCCAAATCATATGCCAAAATTCTGCTCTGGAGACTCTACACCTATGACATTCAGCAGTCGGACATCTACCCATCTTATGTAGGCGGACAGGAGTCCGATAGCTCTGATGAATAATTGTCATCTTATTATTGGCGGCTGGAGAAACCAATGTATGGGAGCTTAACATGTCAATCCATATTTCGGAGGATATCTCAGGAATGAACTCCTTCCATATCGTCTAAACAACCAGCGGTGCCGCTTTTAATCAAGCCTGAATGAAGGAGTAGATCACCGAAATCAGGCCCCTAGGTCCCTGGGACCAAAAAATTCCAATGAGAGGAAAATCTGAGATGTTCCTAGTTCTAGGCGGATATTGAGTCTGCAAAGTGTGACGAAGCTGAAGGAATTGATAAAAAGACTCTTTAGGTATATCAAAAGCGGACTGTAGCAGCACAAAAGACTTGATACTTCCGTCCACATACAAATCCTCAACACGCTCAACCCCCTGCAGCGTCCAAAACTGAGGGTCTAGGGCAGGGGTCTCAAACTCGGCCGGGTAAGTGGGCCGCATATAGAAAAAATGGGAAGTTGACGGGCCGCATTACATTCAAATTTGATACAATACAAAATTATTGTTAATTAGTTATTTGAACTACTATAATACTATATTACTAGAATAATACTACATTACTATAATAATAGCGCTAGGTTTAAAATTTGAGATTTCTCCACGTGCTTATTTCAACAATCCAGCTTTCCAGTTAGTGTCGCTAAATGCAGTCCGGCGGCTCAGTTAGCACACATGTCAAGATTGGGCAGCCCCTTTTTAGATAGTGCCGCAGTGCCCTCTGTGGATGCTGCCGCAGTGCCCTCTGTGGATGCTGCCGCAGTGCCCTCTGTGGATAATGCAACACACCCCTAGATAAGGCCACAGTGCCCTCTGTAGATAAGGCCACAGTGCCCTCTGTAGATAAGGCCACAGTGCCCTCTGTAGATAAGGCCACAGTGCCCTCTGTAGATAAGGCCACAGTGCCCTCTGTAGATAAGGCCACAGTGCCCTCTGTAGATAAGGCCACAGTGCCCTCTGTAGATAAGGCCACAGTGCCCTCTGTAGATAAGGCCACAGTGCCCTCTGTAGATAAGGCCACAGTGCCCTCTGTAGATAAGGCCACAGTGCCCTCTGTAGATAATGCAACACACCCCTAGATAATGCCAGTGTCCTCTTCAGATACTGTCACACACCCACTTGTAGATAATGCCCCAGTGCCCTCTGTAGAGGCTGCCCCAGTGCCCTCTGTAGAGGCTGCCCCAGTGCCCTCTGTAGAGGCTGCCCCAGTGCCCTCTGTAGAGGCTGCCCCAGTGATGTCAGGGGCTTGCCCAGAGCTGGAGTTCCAGGCAGAGCGCTATTAGGCTCTTCCTGGGACTCCAGCTGTGCTCCTGACATCACTGGGACTCCTGCTCTGGCGAAGCCCCTGACATCATTGTCGATGTATGGACAGCGATGTCAGAGGCTTCCCCAGAGTCTCGGAGCAGAGCCGATACTAGCGGCTCTGTGTCCCGCGGGCCGCAGATGACAGCGCCAGGGGCCGCGTGCTTGAGACCCCTGGTCTAGGGCATCTGAGACATGAGGCAAAGATGGATTGTGCCACAAGGGAGTTTCAGCCATAATATCCACAAAATTAAGCAATTTTTTGGCAGCCAACCACACCTGCGCTGCCAATCTATGTAGGGGAAGTAAGCTCCTGAACAATGACGTTGAACCCTCCAATACAGGCCACAGATGTGGAACAGCCAAATAACATGCTAGATAATGATCGATTAGGGAGGACTCCCAGCTCTAGCCAAGACGTAAGATAGCGAAGCTGTCCCGACAGATAAAACAAATAAATATCGGAGAGGCCCCTCCCATAGATTTGGGTCGCCGTAGTGTACGGAGTTTAAGCTTTGATCTATTGGTTCCCCATATAAAGGACGGAAATAGAGCATGAACATTTTTAAAAAAAGACATTGGTACAGGTACTGCAGCATGTTCCAGCATGTACAGACATTTAGGGAGTATAATCATTTTTATGAGATTAATACGACCAGAAACAGCCTGGGGCAATGAGCTCCATAGTTTAAATTTAGCATTGATATAATCCAGGAAAGGTCGTATATTCTCGAAATCTGAGCCATGGTGTCTGCAAATCATGATCCCGAGGTATTTAAAACCATCAGTCACCTTAAGCCCACACACTGTAGGTTCCCAGCCCTGGCCCTGCAATGGCATAAAGTACGATTTGTCCCAATTTATCCGTAGGCCAGAATATCCTCCAAATTCGTCAATTAAAGTGATTGCTATGGGTAAAGATTCCTTAGGTTGCTGCATAAAGAGAATCATGTCATCGGCATAAAGGCCTATTTTGTCTAGTTTCCCCCCAAATTTAATCCCTTGGTACGAGGCGTCCTGTCGTATAAGTAAGGCCAATGGTTCTATGGACATATTGAAGAGTAATGGGGAGCCCTGCCGTGTGCCTCTAGCAAGTCGAAAATACGGGGATAGGACACCATTAATCAATATTTGGGCCCAAGGGGATTTATACAATATGGAAACCCACTTTATAAACTGAGGCCCAAAACCAAATCGGCGTAACACCTCCAACAAATATGGCCATTCAATTGAATCAAACGCTTTTGCAGCGTCCAGTGAGGCCATCGCCCAATCCTTGTTCATAGCTATACCAACTTGTGTCACCACCTGTACTCTCCTAATGTTGTCTGATGTGGATTTCCCAGGCATAAAGCCCGTCTGGTCTGGATGAATAATAGTGTGTATGACGGAGTTCAGCCTAGTCGCCAATATCTTTGTGAGAACCTTATAGTCACTGTTTAAAAGCGATATAGGTCTATACGACCCACAGTCCCAACGGATTCTTATCCGGCTTTAACAATACTACAATAGTCGCATCATTCAATGATTCAGGTAACAATGCCATCTCCAGCGAATGTAAGAACATTGCGTGCATATCAGGGACAACATATTCTGCATATTTGCAATAGACTTCTATAGGAATTCCATTGGGTCCCGGCGATTTACCCTTTGGAGGTCTCGAGAGCCATTCATGATCTTGCAAAGCAATATCTGCATCCAGGAGTGTTCTATCCGATTCAGACAGAGTGGGAAATACTATATTATTCAAAAAGGAGTGCAAGTCGGGAGGAGTATAGTTAACCCTTGGGGAATATAAATCTCTATAATACTGTGCAAATCTGTCAGCAATATCAAAGGTATCTATCAGATCAGTCCCATCTACATCGTGTATTTTAAGAATAGAGGGGGATTGAGTATTCTGTCTTACAATATGTGCCAACAACTTACTAGACTGATTTCCTAATTCAGAGTGGGTCTGTTTCATGAAAAAATATTTCCTGTTCGCTCTGTCCTGTAAATACATCAAATATTGTCGACCGACTTTAACCCCTTAGCGTACCAGGACGCACCGGTACGTCCTGCATTGAAGTGCTTTAAGGCACGGACGTACCGGCGCGTCCTGGCTAATTTCTGTCACCCTGTCAAAAGACAAGGTGACAGAATTTTGCCGTCAACTGTTTATGACAGTTGATCGACACAGTAACACGGCAGGGAACCAATAATAGCGGTCCCCTGACGACGATCGCTGTAATTGGTCAGTCTTCTGTGACAGCCCAGTTACTGTTGTCATGCGCTGTAATTGGTCAGTCAGCGTCTGATCTCTTCAGTCAGAGAGTGAAAGTGAAGAGATCAGACGTGTCCAGCGACAGTGTGAATTCACCTGTCGGATCCAGCGAATTTAACCCCTCCACTGCCGCTGTTTACCTGCTCCCTTCTTGTGCTTCTACTTGTGGGAGCTTCTCTTTTTAAAAAAAATAAATAATTAATAATAATAATAGCGAGAGAGAGAGAGACCGGGATAGAATAGAGAGGAGAGATAGGAGACAGAGAGAGAGAGAGAGAAATTTTACTGATAGTGAATTTAGGGATAACATACAGGTTTAGATTATTAGGGGTTAGTTAGATATAATTATATAGGTAGATAGGGATCGTTGGCTAGGAATAGTTAGGGAGGTTTTATAAAAAAAATATATATATATATATATATATATATATATATATATATATATATATATATATAAAAATTGTTTCAAATTATATAGTTCACTGTTACAATACAGTTTATTGTAACAGATTAATTTTACTATAGAGAGATACAAACACTCTTTGCTGTATCAGTTTTGCACGTGTAAAAAAAATAAAAAAAAATATATATATATATATAGCAGTATGGCAAAGCGATCACATTCAGCGGAAGAGGCATACGAAATGCTGTGCTCTGATACTGAATCCGCTAGTGACGGATCTGAATTTATTCTTTCATCTTCCAGCGATGATGAGGAAATTCCTCAGTCATGAAGTGGGCCGCCATCAAGTCTACCCTGATAATAGCGAACATTTCTGGGTTCCCCCCGTTAATTATACCCCCCAAGTTCTAGAATTTAACGCTACTTCAGGGATTCATGTAGACACAGTGGGTCTTGATGATCTAAGTTTTTTCAAACTCTTTTTTTCAAATGAGTTTGTTAATTTTATTGTTATGCAAAATAACTTATATGCGGAGCAATTTATTGCCGCTAATCCGCAGTCATTTTATGCCAAGCCAAACAGCTGGCATCCTGTTAATGCATTGGAAATGCATAAATTCTGGGGGTTGCTGTTCAATATGGGCATCACAAAAAAACCCTCTGTGAGATCATATTGGTCAACAGACGTGTTGCACATACTCCCATGTACCGCAATACAATGTCCAGGGGAAGGTTTGATGCAATAATAAAATTTCTGCACTATAACGATAACCTGCAGTGCCCACCCCCAAGTGACCCCAATTCTGACCGCCTTTATAAAATCCGGCCTGTGATCACACATTTTACCAACAAATTCTGTGAAATATACACCCCTGGAAAAGAGATCGCAATTGATGAATCCCTCGTTCATTTTAAGGGCCGGCTAAAATTCAAGCAGTACCTGCCCAATAAAAGAGCCAGATACGGCATCAAAATTTACAAATTATGTGAGTCTGAAACTGGCTACACGTACACATTCAGGATTTATGAGGGCAAAGATTCAGCCCCCAGACTGCCCTCCTGTCCTAGGTACAAGTGGTAAAATTGTCTGGGATCTCTTGCACCCCCTGCTAGACCACGGCTACCACTTCTACCTAGACAATTTTTACACCAGGGTTTCACTACTTAAATGCCTGATTGTAAAAAAAAACGTAGCCTGTGGAACAGTATGGAAAAATAAGAGAGGCCTCCCAAAGACACTGCTAGGCCAAAGGCTACAAATTGGCGAGAGCAGGGCAATGTGCAGTGATGGGGTGCTCTTCTTAAAACATAGGGACAAGAAAGACGTCCATATGCTCACAACTATACATAATGACGCAAGGGGGGGGGTCGATCTCGCCGACCAAATGATTAAGCCCTATGATGCGATGAGGAAATCCAGGACCTGGTATAAAAAAATTGTCATGCATCTTGTCCAGGTAGCGATGTACAACTCGTACATTTTGTACAGATCTGCCGGCCATCGCGAAAAATACCTGGAATACCAGGAAAACATCAGAAAATTACTTTTTGAAGGCAGTGAGGAGGAAGGAGAACCTTCAACATCAGCCAGTGAAGCCTCAAGAGTAGTTCGAGGGCAACATTTTCCTTCAGAGGTGCCGCCCACAGAAAAAAGTTACGCCCACAAAAAAAAATGTGTGTGCTACAAACGAGGAATCCGAAAAGATTCTCGCTATCAATGCGAAACATGCCCCTCCAAACCTGGCCTTTGTATAATAGATTGCTTTAAAACCTTCCACTTCTCCTTTAGATTATTAATTTTGTTAATTTTATTTCCATCTTTCACATTTATTCATTGCCACTTTTGCCCCTTTTAATTTTATAAATTTATCCTTATGCCCGTTGCTTTATTGCCCATTACAAACTTGAACACAAAATAACCAAACAAAACTAAAAATTCTCATTACACCCCTAGATGAATAAAACATACGGAATATTTCTGTACTACAGAAAAAAGCAGAACAGACATTTGTTTCTCTATTGTTACCAACTGCAAAAAAATTTAACTAACTGACACATCTGAAAAAAATAACAATTGTTAGGCCCCATGCACACGACCGTAAAAAACCTCCGTTTTTGTGGACCGCAATTGTTGTCCGCAAAAACGGAGCCATTCACTTTCATTGAACACTTACACCTTTCCGTAGCACTACGGAAGGGTGTCCGTACCGTGGAAATGTTCCGGGAATTATGGAACATGTCCGTTCTTTTGTACTTCGTATGGGAGCACGGCCCGAAAATGCGTCTGCCAGTCGGCGGCCGGCCGTGCTTGCGGGCCGTGATTGCGGGCACGGTCGTGTGCATGGGGCCTAACTCTGTACAACCTCATACATTTCTGACAACCCCTTGTGCTTTAAAAATTCTTATTACACCACTAGATGAATGCCTTGAGAAGTGAATAATTATAATATCTTTTGAAAAACTGAGGTTTTTATATTTTTGCTTGTCTTTGCCTGTTATGACCATATTCTGCCAAATTCAGCTGTTCTATTTATTCTCATAACTGGTGATATGGGCATCTTGCTTTCTTTTTTTTTTGGAGGATATCAAGCTGTTCATGATAAATACAGTATGGACTCTAGATAGTTCTATTCTGTTTCTTCACTGACCTCTTAAAACCGACAAAACTTCTAGTAAAGCTCACAATACTTTGGGGACTGGTGGTCCTTTACTATCCATATATACGGAGTTGGACATTGCCCCTTAAATATTCTGCAGGTGACAGGTTGTTTTGCGCATATTTCAGTTCCCACCTTGCCGGGTAGGGACCTGTTATGGTGTGCCAACATCGCTTGGCACGTCCGTCTCTCATATAATGATGGTGCTAAAGAGGCGTTGTACAACCAGTCCCTTTGAAAAAAGATGATGAATATATTTCCCTGCAACTGTTCTTTCATCCTGTGAACAAGCTTTAGTTTCAACACGGCTGTATCTATTTTTTTCCTCCAATTTTTAGATAGATCGCCCTTTACTACAGGACAATTTTTCCTTGCTTGCTAACTTGCTATATATCAAACCAGGACTATGTTTGATGCTCAACAGCTTTGTTGGCATTATATGATCATGCAGTAACTACAGGCAAAAATTCACTGTTAGGGACAAGCCCCTTTTACCAGTAAAAATTGGCGCTCCTCTATTGTTTGATCCCCCAGAAACGCAGCATATTTCTAAACATAGGAGTAACAGAGTAAAGGAATAAATTGTGAGAATACATGCCATTTATATATGCTGTACCAGAATGGCACATTTCCATTTATTTTTTTACATCTAACCCCAATTATTTTCTGCTTTAAAAACTTTTATCACTACATCCCTAGATGAATAGCTTAGGGGGTATAGTTTTCAAAATGGAGTAACTTCTGGGGATGATGTATATTTTTGGGCCCTGTCGTGTGGCTAGGCAGCAGACTATGGCCAAAGTAGAGATATTACTGAACACAGAAGAAACGGTGCAATAAATATTGGGGCAATTCCTTCAGTATCATGAATTTTGCATGACAAAAATACCCTTAAAATGAAACTGCATAAGTTCTGGACCAAAATGTGGGCTCAAAATGCGCACTACACCCCCTAGATGAATACCTTAGGGGGTTTAATTTTGAAAATGGAGACAATTCTGGAGGTCTTACATCATTCTGCAAGCCGAAATCCCCAGAGGCGTGGAATAGGGCCTATAATTTAGATAAAATTGTGACCTGAAAGACGCAGGATGCTCCTTTTGGGGCCCACCATTTGATCGAGCAGCAGATGGGGGTATTTATAAACATAGAAGAACAAGGATAATCAATGTTGGGTTGCAATTATTCAGTTTAATGTACTTTGTAGGAAAGGTGTAAGAAAAAAATCTGATTTAAATTCTTCACATGGAAATGCATGATATCCTACAAAAAACTTGGACTCGAAATACTCACTACTCCACTAGATATATACTTTAGGGGGTGTAGTTTCCAAAACCTTTGGGGGCTACCCCTATTCTGGTACCTCAGGACCTCTGCAAATGCGACATGGCTCTCAAAAACCATTCCAGCAAAATCTGCGCTCCAAAATCCAAATGGCCCTCGTTCCCTTCTGAGCCCTGCCGTGGGTCCAAACAGCAGTTTATTACCACATATGGGGTATTGCCGTAATCGGGAGAAGTTGCTTTACAAATGTTGGGGTGCCTTTTCTCCTTTATTCCTTGTAAAAACTAACGTATGTTATTTCAGAAAAAAAAAGTAGGTTTTCATATTCACAGACCAGTTCAAATAAATTTAGCAAAAAACCTGTGGGCGGGGGGCGTGGCTTAGCGGCATATGTGAGCGGACGCAGGAACCGGAGCTCCCGCTGCCGATATCCTGGTACATATCCTGTGGCTGAATTATCCTAACGGAGACATACCTGTGCGGAGAGGGGAGAAGGAGGAGAATCTGTGGACACGACTTTGGAGCTGTTAGAGGCTGTAATGACCCGTTCCAGAAAGTCTAAGGCGGCAGAGGAAGGTGAGCTGCGCTTACAAGATGGCGCCGACACGTGCATGATGGCAGGGACTTGAGAGGGGCGGCGGCATCCCGGCTGGAGCGTTTTGCCAGAAAGATGCCCATGAAGGCAGCTGCTGATGGAGAGATGTCAGACGGAGGGAAAAAGCAGACAGGCCACTCAGGGTCTAGGTATGAACCGCTGAGGGCACAGATGGAGTCAGAGGAGGAAGAGAATGGAGAAGATGCTGCAGGCAGCTCAGGAGGAGGGCTGGATCGAGGCTCGCATAGCTTGAATAAGCCGGGACCCACGCTGGCGGATGTTTTTTCGGCGGTGAGCCTGTGTAATTCCACGCTAGCTAAACTTACCTGCCAGGTGGGCGGAATTAAGGAGGATATCTCCATCATACGTCACGATTTACAGAAAGTTTCGGAACGAACAACAGCGGTGGAAGGCAGGGTCAGCGAATTGGAAGACAGAATGCTGCCCATGAGGAGGGATGTAAATGCGGTAGCTGTGGATGTTAATTACCTGTTATCTAAAGCTGATGATCTGGAAAATCGCCTACGTCGAAACAATGTGAGGATGGTGGGGATTCCTGAAAAAGTAGAAGGGTCCAACCCGGATTCATTTTTTGAAAAATGGCTATTGGAGGTGTTTGGTAAGGAGTCGCTGACCCCACTGTTTGCGGTGGAAAGAGCCCATAGAGTACCAACTCGCCCTGGCCCACCTGGACGGCCGCCAAGGCCTGTGTTGGTAAAGTTGCTTCATTATAAAGACAGAGATTTAATTCTTCGGCAAGCCCGGGAAAAGCAAGATATACGGGTGAATGGTGTGAAAGTGTCATTTTACCCAGATTTTTCTGCAGAGGTTCAGAAAAGAAGGATGCAATTTATGGATATTAAACGACGACTGAGGAATCTGCGTGTTCAATATTCAATGCTGTACCCGGCGAAGCTTCGGGTTGCGGCGCTGGGATCCGTACAATTTTTTGAGAACTCAAAAGATGCGCTGAGATGGCTGGATAGTCACGAAGATCGCCTTCGTCAGGATCGAGGGGAAGATGCGGCGTGATCATCAGGTGGAGGGCTGAAAGGGGGACTCTGATTTTTATGAAAAAAAGAGAAGGATGAGCTGCGCAGAGGAATAAGGCACTGTTTTCTGCATTTATTTGTTGTTCTAATGTGGGTCTGCAGTTTATATGTCTATAATGGTGAGAGGAGGAGACAGATGTCAGTTTAATTGAAGCATCAGGTATTTGAGTCACAGAAATGCTATATGTCTATTGTGGTAAGGTGGCGGGAGGTTTGAGGTTCTTAAGTTTATATTGCGGGAAGAGATGTATTTCTGCAATGTGAATGGGAAGCTGAATAGTCACATTGGTGGAGGTTTCTTCGCCAGCCCGGGCCCTCTTTGGAGGGTAAGTTTATGTAAAGTTGGGTGGGTTAGGGAAGTGGGTGGAGGGGGGAAAATGTTTTGGAGGGAAAGGGAGTTTGAAATGCAGTATGCTCTGATTAACACTGAATTCAACGGTAATTGCCACTGTCAGTTAAAAGAAATGGGTAGATGGGGGGTAGGGTAAATCTTTTGTCATGGAATGTGAGAGGTATGGGGGAGGCAACAAAACGGCGAGCTATATTCGATTTCCTGAAAGGACAGTCTGCTGGTGTGATGGGACTACAGGAAACGCATCTTACCGCTGATACTGTGCAACAGGCACATAGGGCTTGGATTAGGCACAGCTTCCACTCCTTTCACTCCACATACTCGAGGGGGGTTAGTCTCCTGGTTCATAGGGATGTACCTTTTTGCTGTTTGGCTTCCTTTAGAGATGGAGAGGGCAGATATGTAGGGGTACATTGTAAACTGTTTAACTGGGAATGTATAATTGTGGTACTATATGTACCTCCCCCATACTCCTGTGGTTCCAATAAGAGAAGTGTTGGAGAGGTTGGCTAGTTGGCCTATGGTTCCGACTATACTAATGGGAGATTTCAACAACGTAATGGATAAAAGGTGCGATAAATTTCCAAAAGGGGGGGGGGTAGGAGAGGCTGCTCTGACGCGGTTTGGGAAATACATGACGGAGGTTGGATATACAGATATTTGGCGGGCAAAATGGCCCTCTACTACGCAATATTCTTGTGTGTCATCTACCTATGGGTCATTATCCAGAATAGATCTGATGTTTAGTAACGGGTTAGGGATTGAGGGGGTGGAAGGGGTGGAATATCTACCAAGGTCATTGTCTGATCACTCCCCGATGATACTGAAGGTTCGAACCAGCCCACAGATGGGGGGGCTAAGACTGCACTGGAGGCTAAATCCGTTCTGGATACACCTAGTGGGGGAGGAGATAATAAATACGAGCCTGCAGGAGTACTTTGAGTTTAATAAAGGTACGGTTCCTATAGATATCCTATGGGACGCTATAAAAGCAAATATAAGGGGGGTGTATATTCGGGAGATCACGATCATAAAGAATAAATCAAGACAGGTGGGAGAACATCTGAGGGAAAGGGTGACGTTAACTGAGGAGAATCATATTGCTAATAGTACAGTAGAAACTTTGGCCCAGTGGAAGGTCGCCCAAAAACTACTAAAGGAACATCAGCTGGAACAAGCAGCTAATAAAAGGTTGTTTTTGCAACAAAAATACTATGAGGAGGGAGAAATGACGGGTAGATTGTTGGCAAATATGGCTAGGCCTCAGCGGGAGGGTGCGTTCATCCACCAATTGCAGGATAAAGACGGGACACTGGTGGGAGAAACAGGGGATATACTGGGAGTGTTGAAGTCCTTTTATACTGAGCTGTATCGCACGAGGGTAGATTATCCAGAAGATCTTCTGACAGACTATTTGGCGGAAATGACGTGGGTTACTCTGGGGGAGGAGGAGAGAGAGTGGCTTGAGGAGCCAATTACTTTGGAGGAACTGCAGGAAGCGGTGAGTTCTATGGCAAATGAAAAGGCTCCAGGGATGGATGGAATACCCACTGAGCTGTACAAAACATATGGGGGGGAGCTTCTGCCAGAGTTGTTGGAGGTGTTCCAAGATAGTTTTACCAGGGGGCGATTACCGCAGACTATGTACGAAGCAGCAATAGTGGTCATTCCCAAGGAGGGGAAAGATCGAACAAAGCCAGATTCCTATAGACCAATATCCCTGCTGCCCGCTGATGTTAAAATTCTGGCAAAGGCTCTGGCTAACAGGGTGACAAGAGTGGTAACTAAAGTAGTGGGCCCGGATCAGTCGGGATTCATGCCATCAAGATCTACAGCGATTAATATACGGAGATTATTCTTGAATTTGCAGACAGATGCTGCAGATACGCAGTGTAGAGCAGTGCTGTCCTTAGACGCTGCCAAGGCATTTGACAGCGTGGAATGGGGGTATCTGTGGGCTGTTTTGGAGCGGTTTGGTTTTGGGAGAAATTTTATAACATGGGTAAAATTGTTGTATAAGGAACCGGTGGCTAGAATCAGAGCCAATGGAAGGATGTCAGACTCTTTTAGATTAGGGAGGGGGACACGTCAGGGATGTCCACTTTCCCCGTTACTATTCGCTATAGCGATCGAACCTC
Source organism: Rhinoderma darwinii (assembly GCF_050947455.1). NCBI lineage: Eukaryota > Metazoa > Chordata > Amphibia > Anura > Rhinodermatidae > Rhinoderma > Rhinoderma darwinii. Next base: position 98,735,804 of record NC_134688.1, read on the forward strand.
TGGCAAACATAGTAAGGCAACATCCGGGTATAGAAGGGTTTCGATGTGGGGACCTGGAGGAACGCATTGCACTATATGCGGATGATATTTTGCTATTCCTGGGAGAGATAGATCGATCACTGCCTATGATAATGACCGTATTGGAACGGTTTGGTAAATTTTCAGGGTTGCAAATTAATTGGAGTAAGTCGGCATTATTGCCACTCAAGTCATTAGAGGGGCCACTGCAGGGGGGGGGGAATTGATATACCTTGTGTTAAGGAATTTAAATATCTGGGGATTAAGGTCTCGGCGAGGGTGCAGGATTTTGTCGCACTGAATGTAAAACCATTACTGGACAAACTAAAAGAAAAGACTAGAATATGGCTAGGACTACCACTTTCAGCGCTAGGAAGAGCAAACCTGATTAAAATGATTCTGATGCCTCAGGTTCTTTATGTTGTGCATAATGCCCCAGTGTGGTTGCCTAAGTACTGGTTCAGGAGAATACATAATCTGTTTAGGGACTTGGTGTGGAAAAGGGGGATCCCCAGGATTAAATTGGAAAAACTACAATTACCAACAGACCAGGGAGGATTGGCTATTCCAAATGCGTGGATATATTATCTAGCAGCCCAAGTGCAACACTTTAAAGGTTGGAAGAATAGGGAAGAGTGGGACTCTAGTGGGAAACTGGTGTATTATTTGAGTCAATGCACGGATATACTAGAGGCCATGGAGTCTCATAAGTTGCGGAGGGAGGCGAAAGGGAAACCAACCTTGCTATTGATACATAGGATCTGGTGGGAATGCAAGAAAATATTGGGCGTTACAGGGTGCTCCAACTATATGCCCCTATGGGAATTTAGTATCTTGGCTGGCTTCCAGGAATGGGAAAAAGCAGGGGTCCGATATGTATACCAGTTGTATGAGGGAGGAAGTCTCAAATTGTTCTCACAATTGCAGGAGGAGTTTGGGCTCCCACATCGGATGTTCTATCAGTATCTCCAGTTGCGTCACGCAGCACAGGCCCAGGGTAGGTCGGTGGACTTGAGCTGCTCCACTATGGGAGCGATGGAACAGGTATTGGGGGCAAAGGACACTAAGGGGATTATCTCTGTGATATATAGTACATTACTTTCCAAATTCCTTGGAGATCCGATGGGGGAGATCAGACGCAAATGGGAAGAAGATGTGGGGACTATAAGAGATGAAGAGTGGGAGGAGATACTCGAATCGCCCAAAATGCTGTCCATTAATGTAGCACATAGGCGGTCACAACTTTTTCTCCTGCATAGGGTGTATAGGACACCTAAGGTGTTATGGCAAATGCGGCTTAGGCCAACGAAGGAGTGTCCCAGGTGTTCGTTTGATGGGGCAGACATAAAGCATATGTTCTGGGACTGTCCGATGCTGAATGACTACTGGAAGGAGGTTGGAGGCATGGTAGCGAGAGTATATGGGAGGGATTTCCCGTTGGAACCTAAGATCTTTATGTTGGGTTGTATGGGGGAGGAGGGAGGAAATGGGGCTGAATTACTGGCTATTAAAAAAGTTTTATACCATGCTAGGAAGCTGATAGCAAAATATTGGTTGAACGCGGATCCCCCGGAGGTGTCCGAACTGGTAGGATATGTTAATCACACGGTGTCGTTAGAACATCGGATATATCTGAAACGTGGGGCAATGCACAAATATGATAAACAATGGGGAAAGTGGATACATAACTATGGTACGGCAGGGAGGTAGGAGGCAGATTGAGGGGACATGATCAGGAGATCGCTTATGAATATATTAGTATGATGCGGGAGAGAAAATGTACGAGCCAGGGAAAGAAGGAGATACTGCGGGGGGGGGGGGGGGGAGTTCGGTTGCAGGGAAGGGGGAGTTATGTTAAATGTAACTGAATATTCTGTACAAAACTGAAAATGTATTGATTGTTGGAATTGACCAGATATACATGAGATTTATAATGTATGTTGTACTATCAATAAAAACTGGTTTGATTTAAAAAAAAAACAAAACCTGTGGGCTCAAAATGCTAACTATACCCCTAGAAAAATTCCTTGAGGGGTGTAGTTTCCAAAATGGGGTCACTTTTGGGGTGTTTCCACTGTTTTGGCAGCACAAGACAGCTTCAAACCAGACATGGTGCCTAAAATATAATCTCAAAAAAAGCAGGCCCCAAAATCCACTAAAATTGGGTGATTTATGGGGACTTTCTAATATATAAGGCCCTCAAAGCCACTTCAGAACTGAACTGGTCCCTGTAAAAATAGCCTTTTGAAATTTTCTTGAAAATGTGAGAAATTGCTGCTAAAGTTCTAAGCCTTGTAATGTCCTAGAAAAATAAAAGGACGTTCAAAAAATGATGCAAACATAAAGTAGACATATGGGGAATGTTAACTAGTAACTATTTTGTGTGGTATTACTATCTGTTTTACAAGCAGATACATTTAAATTTAGAAAAATGCTAATTTTCACAAATTTTCTCTAAATTATGGAGTTTTTCACAAATAAATCAAGTACAACATGACACGAGAAAACAATCTCGGAATCGCTTGGCTAGGTGAAAGCATTCCGGAGTTATTACAACATAAAGTGACACGTCAGATTTGAAAAAATAGGCTGTGTCCTTAAGGCCAAAACAGGCTGTGTCCTTAAAGGGAATGTGTCGCTAGATTTTATTTTCTTTTATAGGCGATTTAAACATTGTTCTAATTTTTTTCATGAGTCAGGAAATATTATAAATTAGATTCTAATTTATAACATTTCCCAGCGCTGGTCACTAGATGGAGCAATTCCCAAAATTGCAGCATTGCATGTGGTAAAGCAACCACATTGCTTTATGCTGCAAAATTTGAGAAAACTCACTCGCTCTAGTGAGCTCTCTGAATCCCCCCTCCTTTATCCTGGCTAGTGCCGGGAGAAACGAGGGGATTGAACGGTCAAACCTCCTACACTGTGTGTCGCCATTTTTTGAGCGAACACACAGTGTAGTAGGTTAACATACAGTAGTAAACACACAGTAAAACACGTACATACACAGACCTAACTTACCTGCTCCTGCCGCCGCCGCTCCCTCCGGTCCGTCTGCTACCTCCGCTCCAAGTGCACAAGTCCGGAAGCCGCGACCGGAAGTAGTAATCTTACTGTCCAGCCGCGACTTCCGGTCCACAAGAAAATGGCGCCGGACGTCGCACAGTTCAATTTGGACTGTGTGGGAGCGGCGCATGCGCCGTTCCCATACAGACGGCGTACAGCGTAGTGGATGGAACGGGCCCCGTTCGCATTCACTATGGGACTGTATGTGCCGTATTCCATGTCTGTATGTGTTGTTAATCGACACATACAGAGATGGAAAAAAAATGGCAGCCCCCATGGACAAGAAAAAATAGAAAAAGTAAAACGCAAACACACAAATATTTTTTTTTTTAAATAAAACACTAAAAGCAAATTGATATAAAAAATATTTTTTTCCCGTGACACTGGTCCTTTAAGGGGTTAAGCCAGTTCTGCCTATTAAGGTCCAATGGATCTGCTACGTACACTCGTTCAAGCTGTGTACATGGCGCAGCCAGATCTTCCTCCACTTCTGTGGCATTACGTTTTAAATATGAAATAGTAGATTTAAGGCACCCTCTCAGATATGCCTTAAGGGTGTCCCACTTAATACCAGTATGCTCAAACAGACTATGATCCTGTAGGAACACCGATAATTAATCAGGAATCCGATCCTGCAGGTCAATAGCCTTTAACCAAAAAGGGTGAATTTTTTCCAACCCCTAGGTCTAGGTGGAGCAGACACGTCAAGACAGGGGAGTGATCCGATACACCCCTAGACTTATAGACAACCTGTGGCGATAGGAACATTAATAAGGAATTGCCAAAGACATAATCAATGCGGGATAGGGAGTTATGGCCCAACGAGGAGCTTGAGCACATCTTTGTGGAGGGGTGTGCAAAACGAAATAAGTCTATCCATCCCAGCTCCGCCATCAATATTTTGAGGGACGTACTAATCGACGACCTGGAACCGGATATCTGGGTAGCTCAATCTTATCAAGCACTACATCCATTACCATATTTAGGTCCCCCATACAGAGGAGTTTAGCATTTGGGTAGGAGGCCGCAAAAGTTGGCGCCTTGTAAATGAAAGTTAGTGATGCAGGCAGCGGAAGTTATAATCCTATAATCACAAGGGTTATTATTGCTAAAAACATAACGCCCCTCAGCATCCACCTTAACAGTGTCCACCTCTCATATAAGCGACCTATGTATAAGGATAGAAACCCCTCTAGAATAGGAGGAGCAACATGAGTGGCGGGACCACTGGACCCATGGTCTATTGAAGACCCGTGATGTGCTGAATGTTAAGTTGGTCTCTTGTATACAAAGAATGTACGGAGAATATTTGCGAAAAAATCATAGCTCTTTTCTTTGCGGAGCCCATCCCCTGGACATTCCAGGACATAACAGTAATCCTAGCCATTCAGGAGAGAATGAATAGTATTGGGGAGCTGGGACTCATCATCATTACAAGCTTCAGTAGACAGAATATAGGCGTAAAACTTGTGCATGGTAAAACACATAACGAACAGACCTCTCAGAAGTCTAACTCGTAGTATAGCAGTGAAGAAACCGTATAATACAGCATAAGCTATATCGTCAACATGACGTGACATCAAAAACGTCAATACATCCCTCACAGCACTGTGGTCGGACATGTACGGGGGAGAACCCATGTGTCTCAATATTAATTAATACCTGTAGTAAAAGCATAGGAATAAGAAAAAACAAAAATATAATAAAGTAGCGGCAATATCACATCTACCAACAAGATAAAAGGACATGGAAAGGCAAAAACTTTTTCAGGCCCTGTTCACACGGAGTTTTTTGCAGGAGGAAAATTCCTCCTGTAAAAACTGACCCTGGAGGTTTTCATGTTTGATGTGGTTTTTGACGTGGTTTTTGACGTGGTTTTTGAGGCGGTTTTCCAGGCGGTTTTTCAGGCTGTTTTTGCCGAGGTTTTCACACGCATGAGGCTGGGTTCACACAACCATGTTACGTCCATAATGTACGGGACGTATTTCGGCCGGAAGACCCGGACCGAAGACCGTGCAGGGAGCCGGGCTCCTAGCATCATAGTGATGTACGACACTAGGAGTCCCTGCCTCTGCGTGGAACTACTGTCCCGTACTGTAATCATGATTACAGTACGGGACAGTTGTCCTGCAGCGAGGCAGGGACTCCTAGCGTCGTACATCACTATGATGCTAGGAGCCCGGCTCCCTGCACTGTCTAAAAAAAAAATCTAAAAAAAAAATCTAAAAAAAAAATCTAAAAAAAAAATCTAAAAAAAAAATCTAAAAAAAAAATCTAAAAAAAAAATCTAAAAAAAAAATCAGAAAAAAAAATTAAAAAAAAAAATTCTAAAAAAAAAAATGCACAGCTCCATACATGTATAGCATGTATGGAACATAGGAGCAAGTGCACTTACTTGTATTTGGATGCAGGACTTCGGTTTTCTGTATCCCTGAGTTCTGTCCACGATGTTTTTCAGCCTCCACGAGCAGACAGGAAATGACAGCCCCTTTCTGGGCTGGACTAGCAGCAGGAGACTGCAAGAAACTCCTCCAAAACTCTCGGCAATATACTCGTCAGAAAACACCTCACTAGTTCGAGGTGTTTTTTGACGTGTCCCCATTGCTTTCAATGCGGTTTTGGACGCGGAAACCGCATCAAGAAGGGTCATGTCCCTTCTTTTTGCCGCGAGGCATTTTTTTTACTCGCGGTAAAAAAACGCCTCCGTCTCCCATTGAAATCAATGGGAGTCATTTTGGGTCGTTTTTGGCGCGTTTTCCGACGCGTTTTCCGCGTCAAAAAACGTGTCAAAAAACTCCGTGTGAACAGGGCCTTAAGCAATAAGAATACAATCCTTGCTAGTAGATAATCATACAATAGCAGTATTCGGCTTCCGTGACACAGAATATTCCAGAAAGTCTGGGAAAAGTAACTTAGCGGTGTGGTGATCGTCGTTGGTGGTTCACCCAGTCATCGGCATCCTTTGGCGTCGTGAAGAATAAAGAGCGATCTCCATCCACAACCCGAAGTCTGGCCGGGTATGCCATGGAATACGAGATGTTCAGATCCCGCAGTCGTCGCTTAACTGACATAAAGGTAGCCCTCCGTTTCTGCAGGTCTGCACTAAAATCTGGAAAGATGGAGACCGCTGAGCCATTGAAGCGGATTTCCGGCATCTTGCGACCCAATCTCAGGATCAAATCCCGGTCATTGCTGTTTAACCCCTTCAAGACCCAGCCTGTTTTGGCCTTCAGGACCGAGCCAATTTTTTCAAATCTGACGTGTTACTTTATGTGGTAATAACGTTGGAATGCTTTTACCTATCCAAGCGATTCTGAGATTGTTTTCTCGTGACATGTTGTACTTTATGTTAGTGAAAAAATGTTGGCGATAATTTTGGTATTTATTTCTGAAAAACACCACAATTTAGAAAAAAATTGCAAAAATTAGCATTTTTCTAAATTTAAATGTATCTGCTTGTAAAACAGATAGTAATACCACAAAAATAGTTACTAGTTAACATTTCCCATATGTCTACTTTACTTTATGTTTGCATCGTTTTTTGAACATCCTTTTATTCTTCTAGGACGTTACAAGGCTTAGAACTTTAGCAGCAATTTCTCATATTTTCAAGAAAATTTCAAAAGGCTATTTTTTCAGGGACCAGTTCAGTTCTGAGGTGGCTTTGAGGGCCTTATATATTAGAAAATCGCCAGAAGTCACCCCATTTTGAAAACTGCACCCCTCAAGGTATTCGAATCGGCATTCACAAAGTGTTTTAACCCTTTAGGCGTTTCACAGGAATGAAAGCAAAGTAGAGGTGAAATTTACAAATTACATTTTTGCCGAAATTCATTTCTAATACATTTTTTTTTTGTAACACAGAAGGTTTTACCAGAGAAATGCAACTCAATATTTTATTGCCCAGATTCTGCAGTTTTTAGAAATATCCCACATGTGGCCTTAGTGTGATAATGGACTGAAGCACCGGCCTCAGAAGCAAAGGAGCACCTAGTGGATTTTGGGCCTCCTTTTTTTTTAGCATATATTTTAGGCACCTTGTCAGGTTTGAAGAAGTCTTGTGGTGCCAAAACAGTGGAAACACCCCAAAAGTTACCCCATTTTGGAAACTACACCCCTCAAGGAATTTATCTAGGTGTATAGTTAGCATTTTGACCGCACAGGTTTTTCGCTAAATTTATCAGAATTAGTCTGTAAAAATGAAAATCTACTTTTTTCTGAAAAAACATAGAAACTTTTAATATTTACAAGAGATAATATAGAAAGTGCACCCCAACATATGTAAAGCAATGTCTCCCGATTACGGCAATATCTCATATGTGGTAATAAACTGCTGATTGGACCCACAGCAAGGCTCAGAAGGGAAGGAGCGCCATTTGGATTTTGGAGCACGGATTTTGCTGGATTGGTTTTCGGTTCCATGTCGCGTTTGCAACACCCTGGAGGGACCAAAACAGGGGACACCCTCCAAAAGTGACCCCATTTTGGAAACTACACCTATCAAGGAATTTATCTAGGGGTATAATTAGCATTTTGACCACACAGGTTTTTCGCTAAATATATTGGAATTAGTCTGTAAAAATGAAAATCTACTTTTTTTTCTGAAAAAACATAGAAATTTGTAATATTTACGAGGAATAATGAAGAAAATCACCCCAACATTTGTAAAGCAAGGTCTCCTGATTACAGCAATATCCCATATGTGGTAATAAACTGCTGATTGGACCCACAGCAGGGCTCAGGAGGGAAGGCGTGCCATTTGGATTTTGGAGCACGGATTTTGCTGGATTGGTTTTCGGTGCCATGTCGCGTTTGCAATGCCCTGAAGAGACCAAAACAGGGCAAATCCCCCAAAAGTGACCCCATTTTGGAAACTACACCTCTCAAGGAATTTATCTAGGGGTATAGTTAGCATTTTGACCACACAGGTTTTTTGCAGAATTTAGTGGAATTAGGCAGTGAAAATGAAAATCAACTTTTTTTCTGAAAAAGCATAGAAATGTTAAATTTTTACAAGGAAAAAAGAACCACAACATTTGTAAAGCATTTTCTCCTGATTACGGCAATACCCCATATGTGGTAATAAACTGCTGATTGGACCCATGGCAGCGCTCAGAAGGGAAGTAGCGCCATTTGGATTTTGGAGCACGGATTGTGCTGGATTGTTTTTCGGTGCCATGCCGCCTTGCAACGCCCTGGAGGGACCAAAACAGTGGAAGCCCCCCAAGTTACCCCATTTTGGAAACACCCCTCAAGGAATTTTTCTAGGGATATAGTGAGCATTTAGACTCCTCGGGTCTTTTGCAGAATTTATTAGAATTAGGCAGAGAAAATTAATATCACAATTTTTTTCCACTAAAATGTTGAATTTTCTCATTTTCACAAGGGATAAAGGAGAAATAAACAACCAATTTTTGTAGAGCTATTTCTCCCGGGTACGGAAATACCCCACATGTGGTCATACATTTTTTTTTCATTAGAAATGAATTAACCCTTTCAGGACTGATCCATTTTTTTCCTTTCTTATTTTCGTTTTTCACTACCCGCCTTCCAAGAGCCATAACTTTTTTCTTTTTCCGTCAGTAGAGTGATGTGAGGGCTTATTTCTTGCGGGAGGAATTGTAGTTTCTATTGATACAATTTAAAGTGCCATAAAAAGTACTGGGAAACTGGAAAATATAGGAAGAAAATCTGATTCCATTTATTGGGATTTTCGTTTTTACAGCTTTCGCCGTGCGGTGAAAACGAAAACTACAGCGATTTTGGTGGTTTTAAATTATTTAAGTTTTTTACGGTGTTCACCGTGCGAGTTAAATAATGGTATATTGTAATAGTTCGGCCTTTTACGGACGTAGCGATATCAATTCTGTTAATTTTTTTTACATTACTTTTGAAGAAAAATGGGAAAAGGTTTTTTTTTTTTAACTAAACTTTTTTTCTTTCTCACTACTAATAACTTTAATTCTTCTACACATTTTATTAGTCCCCTTCGGGGACTTGTACCAGCGATCATTGGATTGCGGGTACAATATGCTGCAATACTAATGTTTTGCAGTATATTGTTATTTTTACAGACTCCTGTAACAGCGCGATCGCTGTTCCTGTCCGTTAGTCCCAGGTGTCAGCTGTAATACACAGCCGACACCCGCAGCGTATGGAGCGGGCTCAGCACGTGAGCCCGCTCCATACATCAACCCGCGCACCATGACGTGCTATTAAGTCATAGTGCTCAAAGGGGTTAATGGACAGCGGATGGTTTGAATATTGCAATTTTCCACTGATATGCCATTTTAGTGCATAATATGTTGTGCCCAGTTTGTGCCACTGAAGATAAATACCTCATAAAATGTTAAACGGGTTCTCCTGGGTATCGCGATGCCATATATGTGGATGCAAACAGCTGTTTGGGCACGCTGCAGGGCTCAGAAGGGAGGGACGCCATTTTGCTTTTGGAGCGCAGATTTTGCTTGGTAGTTTTTCTGTTTGGGGTTTTGCTGGTATTTCAGTTTATAATGTGGGGGCATGTGTAATCTGTGCGGAGAACATCAGAGCATAATAAGAGGGTATAATAATGCGGTAAATAAATAATAATTCATAGATGTGTGGCCGGTGTCGCACTGATAAATGGTGTCGGATCTTATCTGCTTTTAGAAAACACTGCACATTTTGCATCGCCATATTCCTGGGAGCCAGAACTATTTTTTCACCACCGGAGCTGCGTGAGGGCTTATTTGGGATACATGCGATTTTTTTTTTTTTTTTTTTTATTTTTTTTTTTTGATCACTTTTTATTACATTTTTTTTGCAAGCCGGGTGACCAAAAACAAGCAATTCTGACAATGTTTTTAATTTATTTTTTGCGGCGTTCACCTTGCACTATAAATGACCATTATATTTTATTCTGCGGGTCGGTACGATTACGGCGATACCATATGTATATAGGGTTTTTTTACGTTTTGCAGCGTTTGCTCAATAAAATCACTTTTTTATAAAATTTATTTTCTGTGTCACCATATTCTGAGAGCCGTAACTTTTTTTTATTTTTCAGTCAAAAAAGCTGTGTAAGGGCTTGTTTTTTGCGGGATGGGTTGTAGTTTTTATCTGTATTATTTTCGGGTACATGCGACTTTTTGATCACTTTTTATTCTCTATTTTGGGAGCGGTGGTGACCAAAAAATAGCGATTCTGGTGTAGTTTTTTTTTGGGGTGTTCATCGTGCGGGAAAAATAACATTATAGTTTTATAGTTGGGGTCGTTACGAACGCGGGGATACCAAAAATGTGTACTTTTTTTAACGTGTTCATTTTTTTCCTATAATGAATGACTTATAGGAAAAAAATATCAGTGCTTGTTTATATAACTTATAACTCTTATTTTTACACTTTTTTTAAAACACATTTTTATTCATTTTTTTTTTTTACTTTTTTCACTTGTCCCACTAGGGGACACTTAGTCTTGCAGCTTTGATCGCTGCTAGAGTACATTACACTACACACGTAGTGTAATGTACTCTAACTGTCATTGTGACGTGACAGTCACACTGACAGGAAGCCTCGGGGGACCGGTGGAGGCTGCTCCTCCGAGGCTTCCGTACATGGCAACCCGGAGGTCATTGTCTGACCTTCGATTGCCGTGACAAGCATCGGTAGCCCCCACGATCACTTCGTGGGGGCTGCCGATGTGCTTCAAACCCCTTAAATGCGGCGACGGCAATCCGTCGCCGCATTTATGGGGTTAATTGCCGAAATCGGCGGCGATGGTCCGCTGACAGGCAAGGCTGGAGTGTCAGCTGTCAGGGACAGCTGACCTCCCTGTTCCCGGACACTGTCCGTTAGGACAGTGTGCGCCGGGAACTACTCCGCAATAGTACGGCTGGATGCGGGAACTAACCCCTCTGCAGGACGTACTATTGCGGAGCAGCGCGGGAAGAGGTTAAGAGACGCGCCAGCATGGGCCTAGGAGGTGCACCCGGCGGTAGCGGTCTTGCCGGGACTCTGTGTGCCCGCTCCACAGCAAACGCAGCAGAAAAAAACGCATCCGGAAATAAATCATGCAGCCATTTTAATATGAATTCAATCGGATTCTGGCCCTCCACCTTGTCATGTAAGACTAGGATTCTGAGGTTATTCCGGCGCAGCCGGTTTTCTAAATCGTCGGATTTTTGCTTCCAGAGTTCAGCCGCAGTCTCTAATGCCGCAATCGCCTCCGGTACAGGGGCCACCCTATCTTCCACACCCGATATACGTTCCTCAGCATGTGTCAATCTCTCACGCAGATTATGCATATCCTGCCTAAGCAGGCCTATATCAATTCTGACCTCTTCCAGCTTGCTGGTCAAAAGTTTTGCAGGACGAGATGGCTTGGAGTAACGTCTCAGAGACTTCCTGTAGGGTGGGTGCAGTCTCTCCCGCTGTTGAAGCGCCTGCAGCTGCAGACTTAGCCGCGCCATCAGACCCGCGAGCACGCGGAGGCAGAGGGGAGCGGCCGCTATCTTGCCCCTCTCCCCTAGGATATTCCTGGAGCTTTTCAGCCGCCGATTGTCCATGCGTAGGTCCCATACCTTCCTCCTTGTATCGCCAGATACTTCAGTGCCGCTACCAAGTAAATTTGGCCCAGGTATAATGTCTGCAGGATGATTAGGACATGGGTTCAGTGCAGAGCTATCGAACCATGCGACTGCTCCCGCTGTGCGCCTAGCCACACCCCCACAACCAATTTTTGCATGCAAATTAAATTGGGGATTCTATAGGTATACTAGTTTTCATATGTAATTATGCATCCATAATTACGAATGAAATTGCGGACCCATTCATTTCTATTTGCCACGGAAACCTTTCAGTATATTTACAGATGTGTTCGTGCCTTAAAAAATGATCCACAAAATGAATTCTATGGTCGCTTCCGCAATTGCAGATGGCTACAGATGTGTATCCGTAGCTGGCAGATCCGTATTTGCGGACCGTAAAAACCCAGTGTCGTGTGCATGGGGCCTTAGGCTGTGTTCACTCGTCGCAGCCAGATTAAATTTTTTTGCTGCAATATTTTTATATCCACTAAATGGAGCAAGGATTTTATCCAATATGTCCTTCGCTACTGAAGTGCCTACCTGCCAGGACGTATGAGATACATCCTGGGAGGGGAAAGGGTAAATGTAATGAGAAACCTTTAAAAACTGAAATTCTTCCATGGTTTTCGTCTTTTACGGCATTCAACCTGCGCTAAAAATGAGATGTTAACTTTATTGTGCACGGGACAATTTGAACATTATGATACCAAATTTATATTATGGGATTTTTGTTGGTTTTGTTTTACCAATTTTCCAAAATCAAAACCATTTGTTAAAAAAAAATTATTCTGTGTTGCCATATTTTGAAACCCATAACTTTTTTTTTTATTCCATTTTTTTGGAAAGACAGTTTCCTTATGGAATAAATGTTCTATTTGAATAGTTCAGGGACTTACAAAGGACCCCAGGGCTGTCTGCTCAGTTTGCCTGCTGTTAGGGCTCACTATGTGTCATAGTGATACAGTGTAATGTATTCGCATACAGGAGTATGCCAATATATTACAAGTAAAAAATAAAGTTATAAATAATGTTATCCCTTAATGGGATTAAAAAAAAAAAAAAAAATGTAACAAAAAAAATAAGTCATTATTTTGCATAAAATATATTTTATTGCCCCTACACTATATAACAAAAACCTACACATATTCGGTATCTATACGACCGTAATAACCTGAAGAATTAATCGAATGGGTTATTTAGCATGAAACATGAATGGGATAAAAAAAAGAAACAAGAAAAACCATGCAGAGAATCGCTTTTTCCTATATTCACGGCATAAATGTTTTTATTTTTTACCCCCGGACAGTGGAGAAAAAAAATACTATTTCTCTCGCATAAAACAAGGTCTCATACAGCCACGTCAATGAAAAAATTTATGGCTGCTGAAAGGCAGAGGCAAAAACAGAAAAATTTAGCTGGTCATTGAGGTCTTTTCAGGCCCGGTCATTAAAGCGGCTCTGTCACCACATTATAAGTGCCCTGTCTCCTACATAATGTGATCGGCGCTATAATGTAGGAGACAGCAGTGCTTTTTATTTTAAAAAAAACGATCTGTTTTCACCACTTTATTAGCGATTTTAGATTTATGCTAATGAGTTGCTTAATGCCCAAGTGGGCGTGTTTTTACTTTAGACCAAGTGGGCGTTGTACAGAGGAGTGTATGACGCTGACCAATCAGCGTCATGCACTCCTCTCCATTCATTTAGTCAGCGCATAGGGATCCTTTTAGATCCATATGTGCTGTCTTATACTAACACATTAACAATACTGAAGTGTTTAGACAGTGAATAGACATTCCACGGGATGTCTATTCACAATCTCTGCACTTCGTTACTCTGTGGTAGTTACAGCAGAGCAAGCGTAATCTCGTTTTAACCTGTCATCTACAGTGTAATATCGCGAGATTACACTGTAGATGACAGGTTAAAACGAGATTACGCTTGCTCTGCTGTAACTACCACAGAGTAACGAAGTGCAGAGATTGTGAATAGACATCCCGTGGAATGTCTATTCACTGTCTAAACACTTCAGTATTGTTAATGTGTTAGTATAAGACCGCACATATGGATCTAACAGGATCCCTCTGCACTGTGTAAATGAATGGAGAGAAGTGCATGATGCTGATTGGTCAGCGTCATACACTCCCCTGTACAAAGCCCACTTGGTCTAAAGTAGAAATACGTCCACTTGTTCATTTTCGTCCTTGGTCTTGAAAGGGTTAATGCCCGTCATGGTCTGCTCCTAGTTCCCGCACCATGACGTTCATTTTCGTCCGCATTTCAAACTGTCACTCTGTGTAAACAGAGTGACAGACGCGCGCTGACAGCTGTCCTAGACAGCTGAGACATCAGTCTCGCCGGACAGCGGATTGCCGTCGCCGCATTTAAGTGGTTTGACGCACATCGGCAGCTCCCACGAAATGATCGTGGGGGCTACCGATGCTTGTCACGGCAATCGGAGGTCAGATAATGACATCCGGGTTGCCATGTACGGAAGCCTCGGAGGAACAGCCTCCGGCCGTTCCTCCTCTGCTTCCTGTCAGTGTGACAGTCACGTCACAATGACAGAGTACATTACACTACGTGTGTAGTGTAATGTACTCTAGCAGCGATCAAAGCTGCAAGTCTAAGTGTCCCCTAGTGGGACAAGTAAAAAAGTTATAAAAATGTTTTAAAAAAAGTGTAAAAATAAAAGTTATAAGTTCTATAAACACAAAATGCTTTTTTTCCCTATAATAAGACTTTTATTATAGAAAAAAAATGAACACGTTAAAGTACACACATTTGGCATCCCCGCGTTCGTAACGACCCCAACTATAAAACTGTAATGTTATTTTTCCAGCACGATGAACACCCCAAAGAAAATCAATAAAAAACCGACAATAACCATTTTTTTTTTGGTCACCACCGCTCCCTAAATAAAGAATAAAAAGTGATCAAAAAGTCGCATGTACCCGAAAATAGTACCAATAAAAACTTCTATCCGTCCCGCAAAAAACAAGCCCTTACACAGCTTTTTCGACTAAAAAATTATATGTCTCAGAATATGGGGACACAAATTTTTTTTTTTTTATAAATAAGTCATTTTATTGTGCAAACGCTAAAAAAAAAAGGACCGCACCTATATACATATGGTGTCGCCGTAACCGTACCAACTCGCAGAATAAAGTAAAAATGTCATTTATAGCGTACGGTGAGCGCCGCAAAAAAGAAAATCTAAAAAACGGTGTAAGAATTCCTGTTTTTTGCTCAGGATTGCAAAAAAAAAAGAATAAAAAGTGATAAAAAAAAAATCGCATGTACCCCAAAATGGTACCAATGAAAACTACAGATTGTCCCGCAACAAATAAGCCCTCACACGGCTCCGGTGGTGAAAAAATAAAAAAGTTCTGGCTTTCAGAATATGGCGATGCAAAATGTGCAGTGTGTTCCAAAAGTGGATAAGATCGGGCGCCATTTATAAGTGCGACACCGGCCACATATCTATGAATTATTATTTATTTACCGCATTATCATACCCTCTTATTATGCCCTGATGTACTCCACACAGATAACATATATATTTCCGCATTGATTACACATTCCCCCCACATTATAAACTGAAATACCAGCGAAACCCAAAACAGAAAAACTACCAAGCAAAATCTGCGCTCCAAAAGCAAAATGGCGCTCCCTCCCTTCTGAGCCCTGCAGTGTGCCCAAGCAGCAGCTTGCGCCCACACATATGGCGTCGCCATACCCGAGAGAACCCGCTTAACGTTTTATGAGGTATTTGTCTTCTGTGGCACAAACTGGGCACAACATATTATGCACTAAAATGGCGTATCAGTGGAAAATTGCAATTTTCACTTTGAACCATCCGCTGCGCATTAACCCCTTTGCGCACTATGACTTAATTGCCCATCATGGTGCGGCGGTTGATGTATGGAGCGGGCTCACGTGCTGAGCCCGCTCCATACGCTGCGGGTGTCGGCTGTGTATTACAGCAGGCCCCCTCGGTACTAACGGACAGGTACAGCGATCGCTCTGTTACAGAAGCCTGTAAGAATAACAGTATACTGTAATACATTAGTATTGCAGTGTATTGTACCAGGGATCCAATGATCGCTGGCTCAAGTCCCCTAAGGGGATCGATTAATAAAGTGTGTAGAAGAATTATAGTTATTAGTAGTGAGAATTATTTTTTTTAAGTTAAAAAAACAAAACACCTTTTCACATTTTTCTTCTAAAGTAATGTAAAAAAATGAACAAAATTGGTATCGCTACGTCCGTAAAAGTCCGAACTATGACAATATACCATTATTTAATTTGCACAGTGCACACCTTAAAAAAATGTAATAATTGAAACCGCCAAAATCGCATTTTTTTTGTCACATTCGCTCTAAAAAAAAAATGTAATACAACTTTTGAATCACTTTTTATGTACCAAAAAATGCTACCAATAAAAACTGCAGCTCCTCCCGCAAGAAATAAGCCCTCACACCGCTCTATTGATGGAAAAATAAAAAAGTTATGGCTCTTGGAAAGCGGGGAGTGAAAATCTAAAATATGAAAGCAAAAAATGGATCAGTCCTGAAAGGGTTAATACATTTCTAATGAAAAAACTTTTGACCACATGTGGGCTATTTCCGTACTCGGGAGAAATTGCTTTATAAAAAATGGTTGTTTTTTTCCTCCTTTATCCCTTGTAAAAATGAGAAAATGCAACATTTTAGTGGAAAAAAATGTGATATTAATTTTCGCGCCCTAATTCTAATAAACTCTGCAAAAGACCCGTGGGGTGTAAATGCTCACTATACCCCTAGAAAAATTCCTTGAAGGTTTTTACAAAGTGGGGTCACTTTTGGTGGGTTTCCATTGTTTTGGTCCCTCCAGTGCATTGCAAATGCGACATGGCACCGAAAACCATTCCAACAAAATCATAAATCCAAATGGCGCTCCTTCCCTTCTGAGCCCTGCTGTGGGTTCAAACAGCAGTTTATTACCACATATGGGGTATTGTCGTAATCGGGAGACATTGCTTTACAAATGTTGGGGTGCATTTTCTTCGTTATTCCTTGTAAATAATAAAAATTTCTATGTTTCAGAAAAAAAATACATTTTAATTTTTACAGACTAATTCCAATATATTTAGCGAAAAACCTGTGTGGTCAAAATGCTAACTATACCCCTAGATAAATACCTTAACCCCTTCCCGACATTTGCCGTATAAGTACGTCATGGAAAGCATTGACTTCCCCCATCTTGACGTACCTATACGCCGAATGTTTGGGACCGGCTCAGAAGCTGAGCCGGTGCCTTCCATCACCGGATCTCAGCTGTATCTTACAGCTGACATCCGGCTGTAACGGCGGGGACCGAAATTAGCTTCGATCCCCGCCATTAACCCCTTAAGTGCAGCGCTCAAACGCGATCGCTGCACTTAAGGTGTTTGCAGCTCATCGGAACCCCAGTAATGAAATTGCCGGGGTTCCGGTGACTGCAATGGCAACCGGAGGCCTAATACTGGCCTCCCGGTCTGCCTAGCACCGAAGCCGGTCAAGATCCGCCCGGCGGCGGAGCCTGATCGGCTTCTGTAGCTGCCGGCAAGATGGCGCTGGGTCAGGAGCTGATCCGGCGTCATCAGCGGTGGAAGTCAGCTGTACTGTACAGCTGACATCCACCTGTAACGGCAGGAACCGGAGCTGGCTCCGATCCCTGCCATTAACCCCTTCGATGCAGCAATCTAAAGCGATTGCTGCATCGTAGCGGTTACTAGCAGATCGCCAGCCCTGACAGGCAATCAGGACTGGCGACTGCTGTTATGGCAACAGGAGACACAATGGTCTCCTGCTCTGCCATTACGGAAGCCGATTTAGGCCCCGCCGGGAGGCGAAGCCTAATCGGCTTGCTGTCAGTGAATGACTGACAGATCTAATACATTGCACTACATAGGTAGTGCAATGTATTAGAAAAAAAAAAAATCTGACCGTTGGACCTTCAAGTCCCCTAGTGGGACTTGAGAAAGTGTAAAAAAAAGTGCAAAAAATAAAAGTTTGAAAACAATAAAAGTTTCAAGTAATCAAATAAAACACAATCCCCCTTTTACTCTAATCAAGTCCTTTATTATTGAAAAATAATAATAAACCATATGTATTTGGTATCGCCACGACCGTAACGACCGGAGGTATCAAAATATTATATTATTTATTGCACGCGGTGAACAGCGTAAAAAAAAACGTAAAAAACGTTACCAGAGTTTCTGTTTTTTGGTCACTTTGCCCTACAAATATTAGAATAAAAAGTGATCAAAAAGTTGCACATATCCAAAAATGGTACCTATAAAAACTATAGCTCGTCCCGCAAAAAACAAGCCCTCACAACTCCGTCGACAAAAAAATTAAAAAGTTATGGTTCTCACAACTTGAAAAAATACATTCTTTTTACAAAAGTAATTTTATTGTGCAAAAAGTTGTAAAACATGAAAAAGTTCTATAAATTAGGTATCGCCGGAATCGTACGGACCCGCAGAATAAAGTTAACATGTAATTTATAACGCATGGTGAACGCTGTATAAAAAAAAACGAAAAAAGCTGTGCCAGAATTGCGTTTTTTTGTTTACCTGGCATCCCAAAAAATAGGATAAAAGGTGATCAAAAAGTTGCATGTACCCCAAAATGGTACCAATAATAACTACAGCTCGTCCCACAACAAACCAGCCCTCATACCGCTACGTCTATGAAAAATAAAATTAGTTATGGCTCCAATAAGTCAGGAAATAAAAAATATGCAGTTGTGCCCGAGGGGAACATTTCTTCTGTTTGAAGAGGCGATTTATCAAGGACCTAAAATGAGGGAACCAGGAAAGGCAGGGCCCAAACATATCTGCTGGAAGCGACGGTGCCCGTATTATAGCAGGACAACACTTCCCAGCAAAATTCCCCAAACTACAAAGGTGCGGAGTGTGGACCAAAAGGGGGATAAGAAAGGACGCCATATATCAGTGCGACACCGGCCTGTGCAGAAAGGATTGCTCCACAGCGTAACACACGTCTATGGATCATTTTATTTTATTTTTTTACCCCATTATTATACAACCTGACTATGCCCCTTATATACTCCGCCCGGCTTACATATGCCCCCACATTATAAACGGAAACAGTAAGACTCCAAACAAAACTACTACCAAGCAAAATCCACGCTCCAAAAGCCAAATGGCATTTCCTACCATCTGAACCCTACAGCGTCCCCAAACAGCAGTTTCCTTCCACATATATGGCACCGTCATACCCGGGGGAACAGTTTTAGCAATTTTTGGGGTGTGTGTCTCCAGTGGCATAAGCTGGGCACGACATATTTGCCACTGAATGGCATATCTAGGGAAAAATATAAATTTTGAATTTGCACACATCCACAGCGTATTCATTTATGGAAAAGACCTGTGGGGTGAAAATGCTCACTACACCCCTTAATAAATGCCTTGAGGGGTGCAGTTTCCATAATGGGGGTCACTTCTCAGGGGTTTATTTTTATTATTTCACATCAGAGCCTCTGCAATTGTGAACCAATACTTTGTAAATCGCCAAATTAGGCCTCAATTTTACATGGTACGCTTTCAATCCTGAGCCTGGTCGAATGTCCAGGCAAGAGATTAGGGCCACATGTAGGGTGTTTCTAAGACCAGGAAACCCAGCATAATAATTAGAGAGCTGTCTTGTTATGGTGGCACAAGCTGGGCACCACATATTGGCATATCTACGGAAAAAAATCCCATTTTCACTCTGCAACATCGAGTGCACACCAATTTCTGCCAATCACCTGCAGGGTTAAAATGCTTACTACACCCCTAGGTAAATGCATTGAGGGGTGTAGTTTCCAAAATCGGGTCACTTCTGGGGGGTTTCCACTGTTTTGGGCCCACAGGCGCCCAGAAACCAATCCAGCAACATCTGCACTCCAAATGGCGGTCCTTCCCTTCTGAGCCCTGCCGTGTGCCCAAACAGCAGTTTATGACCACATATGGGGTATTGCCGTACTCGGGAAAAATTGCTTTACAAATGTTGGGTTCTTTTTTTTTTCCTTAATTTGTTGCGAAAATGAAAAATTTGAGCTAAAGCTACGTCTTATTGAAGAAAAAGGATTGTTTTTATTTTCACTGCCCAATTCTAATAAATTCTATGAAACATCTGTGGGGTCAAAATGCTCACTATACCCCTAGATGAATTCCTCAACAGGTGTCGTTTCCTAAATGGTGTCACTTTTTGGACGTTTTCATTGTTTTTTCCCCTCAGGGGCTTTGTAAATGTGACCTGGCCTCCGCAAACCATTCCTGCTCAATGTGATCTCCAAAAGCCAAATTGCGCTCTTTCCCTTCTAAGCCCTGCCGGGTGTCCAAACAGCCGTTGTTTACCACATGTGTGGTATTGTTTTACTCGGGAGATATTGCTTTACAAATTTTACGGTGCTTTTTCTCCTTCAGTCCTTGTGGAAATGAGAAAAAATTAGCTAAACCTACATTTTCTTTGAAAACATTTAGATTGTCATTTTCAGGGCCTACTTCCAATAATTTATGCAAAAAACCTGTTGGGTCAAAACGCTCACTATACCCCTAGATAATTTCCTCAATGGGTGTAGTTTCCAAAATGGTGTCACTTGTGGGGGGTTTCCACTGTTTTGTCCCCTCAGGGGCTTTGTAAATGTGACCTGGCCTCTGCAAACCATTCCTGCTAAACTTGAGCTCCAAAAGCCAAATAGCGCTCTTTCCCTTCTAAGCCCTGCCGTGTCTCCAAGCAACCGTTTATTACCACATGTGGGGTATTGTTTTACTTGGGAGAAATTGCTTTACAAATTTTACGGTGCTTTTTCTCCTTTAGTCCATGTGGAAATGAGAAAAAAAATCGCTAAACCTACATTTTCTTGGAAAAAATGTTGATTTTAATTTTCATGGCTTACTTCCAATAATTTCTGTAAAAAACCTGTGCGGTCAAAATGCTCACTGTACCCCTAGATAATTTCCTTGAGGTGTGTAGTTTCACAGATGGGGTCACTTTTGGGGGATTTTGACTGTTTTGGCACCGCAAGAGCCCTTCAAACCTGACATGGTGCCTAAAATTTATTCTAACAAAAATAAGGCCCCAAAATCCACTATGTGTTCCTTTGCTTCTGAGGCCGGTGCTTCATTCCAGTAGCACGCTAGGGCCACATGTGGGATATTTCCTAAAACTGCAGAAACTGGGCAACAAATATTGAGTTGCATTTCTCTGGTAAAACCTTCTGTGTTATAAAAAAAATTGTATTAAAAATTTATTTCTGCAAAAAAATATGAAATTTGTAAATTTCACCTCTACTTTGCTTTAATTCCTGTGAAATGTGTAAAGGGTTAAGACATTTTCTAAATGCTGTTTTGAATACTTTGAGGGGTGAAGTTTTTAAAATGGGGTGACTTTTTGGGGGTTTCTAATATATAAGGCCCTCAAAGCCACTTCACAACTGAACTGGCTCCTGTAAAAATGGCCTTTTGAAATTTTCTTGAAAATGTGAGAAATTGCTGCTAACGTTCTAAGCCTTGTGATGTCATAGAAAAATAAAAGGATGTTCAAAAAACGATGCCAATCTAAAGTAGACATATGGGTGATGTTAATTAGCAACAATTTTGTGTGGTATAACTGCCTGTCTTACAAGCAGATACATTTAAATTGAGAAAAATGCTAATTTTTGCAATTTTTCGCTAAATTTTGGTGTTTTTCACAATTAAATACTGAACATATCGAGCAAATTTTGCCAGTAACTTAAAGTCCAATGTGTCACGAGAAAACAATCTCAGAATCGCTTGGATAGGTGAAAGCATTCCGGAGTTATTACCACATAAAGTGAAACATGTCAGATTTGAAAAATGAGGCTGGTCAGGAAGGTCAAAAGTGGCTAAAGAGGGAAGGGGTTAAAGAGGCTCTGTCACCACATTATAAGTGGCCTAAGTCTTACATAACTGAAAAATATTCTCTTAAGTGTTGATATTTAATACATCTTATCTAAGCTGAAAACTGTTTTTATTTCTACAGACCTCTCTTTTGTGGGAACTCGGAAGCCGACCAGCTGTGCAAGATTTTTGAGTAGGTTGTGTTTTGCATACTCTTGAAAACAGTAAGAAAATTTGGTGTCAGTATACATGGAATATTCACATTTGATGATCTGTTATGACCCTTTTCATAAAATAAATTGCTCTTTTAGCAGGGGTGACAGAGTCAAAGGGGCTGTCTGAGAGTAAGGCCCCATGCACACGACCGTAAAAAACCTCCGTTTCGCTTTCATTGAACGTGGACACCTTTCCATAGCACTACGGAAGGATGTCCGTGCCGTGGAAATGTTCCGGAAATTATGGAACATGTCCGTTCTTTTGCATTTTGCGGGCCGTGCTCCCATACTTTGTGTGGGAGCACGGCCCGAAAATGCGGCTGTCAGTCGGCGGCCGGCCGTGCCCGCAATTGCGGGCACGGTCATGTGCATGGGGCCTTAGAAATTAAAATGACTGCAGGAAATGTTATAAAAAACAAAACAAAAATATTACTCACCTGTTAAATCCCCAGCGACGATGCTCCAGTCGTCCTTACCGGTCTCTGTTTAACTTCCTGTATCAATAACGTGCTGTACATCAAATTCAACGCTGCAGCCAATCGCTGATGCTGGCTTGTACAGACCAGTGATTGGCTGCAGCGGCCACGTGGATATATGGCAGGTCTTATCACCAGGAAAAGAGGAATTTAACAGGTGAGTAATGTGTGTGTGTTTTTTGTTTTGTTTTTTTTTTTTCATTTTCTGCAGTTTGTTTAATTTCTTTAAATCTCGTACAATCCCTTTAACCCACTGGGAGCTGAGGATTTAAAAATGGTAAAGTTATTTAAAATGTGTCCTATTTTGTCTGCCGTGCTTCACCTGTGTTCTGTACAGCTGTCACATGACCGCAATATCTTCAGAAGGCTGATTAAGTTCATCATGTTAAAGAAAATCTGTCATCTCCAAACTCCCCCCTCCCCGTCCCAACTACAATAATCGGTATATAACTTAATTGGTTCGGAATCAGTGTCCTTAAATTTATATCTTTCTACTCACTTGCATCTCATCGCTATAAGCCGACAAACTGGTCATGCGCTATATGCTGATGCATCTAGAGGGCTACTAAGCTCGATAATAAAATGGGGAGGACTCGCTATCAGTATGCAGCGTATGCCCCCACTTATAGGGAGGGGATAAAAGTGAGTAGAAGAATCAAACTTACAGATTCGGCATCTGCGTCTTTTAAGCTATTCGTATTGGCGTTTAGGGGGTTTTTCAGAGGTGAGCGTTCCTTTAACCCCTTGAGGGCACCAGTACGTCCTGTATTGCAGTACTTTAAGGCACAGAGATTTACCAGTGCGTCCTCGCTAACAACGGTCACCCTGTCAAAGGACAACGTGACAAAACTGTGCCATTAACTGTTTGACGGTTGATCGGCACATTAAGATGGCAGGGGACTAATCACAGCGGTCTCCGATCGGTGTGATTGTTCAGTCACAGCAGACTGACCAATCACAGCTCCTCGAGAACGTAACTGTGATGGAGCTGGCTGTAACAGCCAGAACCGGAGCTAGCCTCCGATCCGACCGATTAACCCCTTAGATGCGGCAATCAAAAGTGATCTCTGCATCTAGGCGGTCAGATCACACCCGATGGTTGCTAATGGCAACGATCGGCACCCTGCTATGGCAACCAGAGGCCTAACAATGGCTGCC
The DNA here is from genome assembly GCF_050947455.1 of Rhinoderma darwinii. Classification (NCBI taxonomy): domain Eukaryota; kingdom Metazoa; phylum Chordata; class Amphibia; order Anura; family Rhinodermatidae; genus Rhinoderma; species Rhinoderma darwinii. The sequence goes on from NC_134688.1 coordinate 98,759,197, forward strand.
TACTACGGAAGCCTAAAAGGTTTGCTGTAGCTGACAGCTCTAACACACTGTGCTATATGTAGGTAGTGCAGTATATTACAATACCGATCAGGGCTTTATGCCTTCAAGTCCCCTAGTGGGACAAAAAAAAAGTGGTAAAGTTAATAAAAATGTTGTAAAAAAAATTAAAAGTTTCATAAGTCTTTATTATAGCGGAAAACGTTGAAAAAAAAAAAAAGTACACACGTGGTATCACCACGTCCGTAAAGACCCGAACGATAAAAATATCATACTATTTTACCTGCATGGTGAACACCGTAAAAAATCTAAACTATTCCAGAATTGCAGTTTTTTTGGTCACTACCCCTCCTAAAACAGAATTAAGAGTGATCTATAAGTTGCATATACCCCAAAATTATACCATTAAAAACTACAGCCCGTCCCGCAAAAAACAAGCCCTCCCACAGCTTTTTTGACGGAATATGGCGACAACATTTTTTTTATTATTTGAATCAAGTGATTTTATTGTGCAGACGCTGAAAAACATAAACGATATACATATGGTATCGCCGTAATCGTACCGACCCGTAGAATAAAGTAAAATTGTCATTTATAGTGCCTGGTGAATGCAGTAGAAAAAAAACAAACGTTCTCTGAATCGCTGGTTTTTGGTCACCTTGCTTGCCAAAAAACGAAAAAAATCGCATGTACCCCAAAATGATACAAATAAACTATAGATTGTCCCGCAGCAAATAAGTCCTCACACCGCTCCAGTGAAAAAAAAAAAAATGTTCTGGCTCTCTGCACATTTTCAATTGCCATATTCTTTTTTTTTTTTTTTTTTTTTTTTTTTATAAATTCTTTTATTTATCAATTTTACAAACAGACATGTCACGATAAGTGTCAAAAATACACATCCATATGGTACTTCGGCACGCAGGCCGGTATATGTGGTCATCCTGTAAGGTAAATGTACAGGCAGGGTATCGCCAGGCATTAATCGGGGCTAATCCCCTGCATCCTGAGCCTGCAGACATGCATCAAGGCCCACAGCGAAACAAAACTTAAAAGAAAGTTTGACAAAGGAGATGAGAAAAAAGGAATGACAGAAGGGGGAAAGGAAGAGACGAGTTCCTTTGTTAAGTGTCATGGCTGAAGAGCACATCAAGAGGCTACGATATTCCTGAATTCCACAGATTGGAACCTGACCCAGTGATACCAGGTCTTCATGAACTTGGCGTGAGTACCTCTCATAGATGCCGTGAGATCCTCCATCCTCATGATCTCCTGTATCTTATCGAACCACATGCTGAGCGATGGCGCAGCCGATTGTCTCCACAGCGCTGGTATGCAGGCCCTGGCAGCGCTCACCAGATGGCGGACCACCGAGCGACGATACAAATACAGCGGAACCTCGCACAGATGAAGCAAGAAGAAGGCCGGTGTGCACGGGAGCGGGAAGTCAGTCAATTTGGAGGTGATACGCCACACTTCTGACCAAAATGCCGTCAGCCGCGGACCCATCCCAGAAGACATGTAGTATCGTTCCTACCTGGTCACCACATCTCCAGCACAGCGGTGAGGCCGCCGGAATCATGACATGTAATCTGGAAGGCACCCTATACCAGCACGTTAATATTTTAACACCCGCTTCCTGATACCTGCTGGCCATGGACGATTTGTGTGTCGTTGTGTATATCCTATCTATTTGTTCCGCTGAAAACGTGATTCCCAAGTCCCTTTCCCACTGTAGCAAATATGTGGGCGTGGAGAGGGTAGATGGGGAGATCAGTAGGGAGTATAGTTTGGATAGTGTGTGGCGCATCGAGCCAGTGCCCACGCAGAGGAGTTCACTAAACTGCAGAATCTGGGCAATAAATATTGAGTTGGTTTTCTTTGGTAAAACTTTCTGTGTTACAGAGAAAAATTACAAGTGAAATTTGGCAAAATAAATAATTGTACATTTCCCCTCTACTTTGCTTTAATTCCTGTGAAGCGCCTAAAGGGTTAAAACACTTTCTGAATGATGCTTTGAGGGGGCTCGTTTTTAAAATGGGGGATTTATGGGGACTTTCTAATATATAAGGCTCTCAAGGTCACTTCAGAACTGAACTGGTCTCTGTCAAGAAAACTTCAAAAAGGCAATTTTTTCAATGTGAGAAATTGCTGCTAAAGTTATAAGCCTTGTAACGTCCTAGAAAAATAAAATAACGACGTCAACATAAAGTAGATGTATGGTTAATGTTAACTAGTAACTATTTTGTGTGGTATTACTATCTGCCTTACAAGCAAATACATTTAAATTTACAAAAAATGCTCATTTTTGCAAATTTTCTCGGAATTTTCAAATAAACACTGAATACAGCGACCAAATTTTATCACTAACATAAAGTACAATGTGTCACAAGAAATCAATCGCTTGGATACATATAAGCGTTCCAAAGTTATTACCACATAAAGTGACACATGTCGGATTTGGAAAAATTGGCTGTGTCCTTAAGGGGTTAAATTAGGCAAGCTCTGGCAAGTCATAATTTATAAATCATACGAGAGATAAAATTCACTGTAGTTCTAATATTTAGGCAATACATCCTATGGAGTATCGCTCACTGGGTGTGTGAAATTCGTTAAACTCTGGAATATTGTAAAATGTCATTCAGTAGTGAAGTTTTTCTTGAAGTGCCCATGCACACAGACGTTGCCTCACATGGCAACAGGGCAAAGTATCTAAAAAGTTATTCAACTTTTTAATTTTAACTAACATTTTGTTAAAATGTGGAATTAAGTACTAAAATGGAGGTAGCTCATGCCGTATCTTCCCCAATTGTCCCTCTTTTGCAGTATGATTGGACTCCCGTCCGAAGAAGAATGGCCAGAAGACGTCACTCTGCCACGTTCAGCCTTCTCACCAAGGAGTCAGCAGCCAGCAGAGAAGTTTGTTCCTGAAATTGATACCATGGGGGCTCAGCTTCTGCTAGTAAGTATTGATGTGTGTGATAATTCTCATGCACCCTGCCATGTATTGTGCAATATATTTTTGGTTCCTTTACACTTAGAATTAATTTACACCACTTCCTGTTTTAGCATTGACTATTTGCATCCTAATAGACCAAGTCCTTGGGAAAAGTGGCACAAAGGGGGTTTTCAGGATGTATATCAATATCCGATCTGGGGGTCCGACTACTGGCACCCACACCAATCAGCCGATTGAAGGGGCTGCAGCCCTCCGGTGAGCGCTGCATTCCCTTTATAGTTTACTAGTCGTAGCTCCGTACATTTAAGTGAATGGGACGGAGCTACAATACCACGCACAACCACTACCAAATGAACAGAACTGTGCCTGATAAACAATGTAGGCGGTGGAGTCCTTGCTGTGGCCCCGTCTTTCAGCTGATCAGTGTGGATGTACGTCATTACATTTTAAAGTCGCGAGAAAACATTTTTAGATTAGTTTTCTAGCACGGGGAACCACAAAGGCCTTCAGGGCTGTCCGTAAATAATGCCTGTCAGATCAATGCTAACTTGTGTACCTCAAAATGACGCCTAAAAAATCTTCAACTTGTCCCACTAAAAAAAGAAAGGCCTCAAATAACAAATTAAAGGGAATGTGTTGCCAGAAAAACATGTTTTGTTTTTTTTTAATTAAACATTTAGTGTGTGGGTGATTTAAACATTGTTCAAATTTTTTTTATTTTTTTCACGAGTCAGGAAATATAAATTAATTCTAATTTATAATATTACCCATTTCTGGTCACTAGATGGCGCTCTTCCCAAAATTGCAGCATTGCAAAATTGGGTAAAAAGCCCTCGCTCTAGTGAGCTCTCAGCATCCCCCCCTCCTTTATCCTGGCTAGTGCCGGGATAAACGAGGGGTTTGAACGGTGTAACCTCCTACACTGTGTGTCGCCATTTTTTGAGCTAACACACAGTGTAGTAGGTTTACATACAGTAGTAAACATACACAAACACGAACATACATTGAAATCTCTTACCTGCTCCTGCCGCCGCGGCTCCCTCCGGCCCGTCCGCTCCGTCTGCTGCCGCTGGTCCAAGTGCACAAGTCCGGAAGCCGCGACCGGAAGTAGTAATATTACTGTTCGGCCGCGACTTCCGGTCCACAGGAAAATGGCGCCGGACGGCGCCAATTTCAAATGGGACTGTGTGGGAGCGGCGCATGCGCAGTTCCCACACAGACGCCGTACACACAAGTGAATGGGACGGGAGCCGTTTGCAGTCCCTATGGGACTGTGGCTGCCGTATTCCATGTCTGTATGTGTCGTTAATCGACACATACAGAAATGGAACAAAAAATGGCAGCCCCCATAGGGAAGAAAAAGTGTAAAAATAAGAAAAAGTAAAACACACAAATAAATATAAACGTTTTTAATAAAGCACTAACATCTTTAACATATAAAAAAATAATTTGTGATGACACTGTTCCTTTTAAATGTAAAAACAGAAGTTATGGCTGGCCGATATTAACACCTTAAGGACTAATCCATTCGAAGTATAAGTTACATTAGGTATGTGTTTATCAAATGGTTAAAGGATAAGGATTTTAAGCACAAACATGATAAAACACTTTTTTTTGTGCTTGTTAATGCTCTCCTCACAAATGCATAATGTCACCTTCAGTAATATATCCGGTGTCATGCTGCTCTGCTTGACTCTGGAGAGATTAGCATTTATCTGATCTGCAACATCCAAAGATCTCCATACAACAATTTCTTAAGAGCTGGTTGGATACTAATGACAGTACAAGGACATATTGTAATGATTAACACCGATTCGTCGGGCACAACCTAAACGGCCACTGCTCCCTTCACTTTCTATGGGGCTGCTGGAGATGGCGCTCGGCTATCTCTGGCAACCCCATAGAAAGTTAATGGGGGGTGGCTAAGGATGCACAGTACCCCTCCACTTATAAGGGGTGCACAGACGGCCAGGTAAGCCTGTTCTCGTACTCCAGGTCAGACCCCCCCCATCCGATCACATATTTTGTTACCTATCCTGTGAGTAGGGGAAAAATATTGATTATGGGAAAACCACTTTTAGGCTTTATTCAGACGAACGTGTATTATGTCTGTGCTACGTGTGTGGAAATCACGCACGTCGCACAGACTTATGTAAGTCAATGGGGCCGTTCTGACAGGTCGTGATTTTCACGCAGCGTATGTCCGCTGCGTAAAACTAACGACATGTCCTATACTTGCCCGTGTTTCGTGCAGCACACAACCATTGAAGTCAATGGGTGCGTGCAAATCTCGCACGGCACACGGAAGCACTTCCGGGTGGCGCTCGTGATTCGCGCTACAGTTGGTAAAGAAGTGAAGGGAAACCTAAAAGCCCCTCCTCCTTTACGGTGTCGTAACATCAAAACAGTGTGTCATAATGATGCCGGCTGTGCGAAACATATACATATACAGATGCCACACTGAACTTTTGCGCATGCAAAACGCAGCTTTTTTAGCGCGCGCAAAACTGACATGTCTGTGTGAATAAGGCCTTAAAGTGGTTTTACATGGGCAGATGTTTACTGCCCATTGACAATACAGCTTGTTGATAGACGCTCGATTGGTCCATTCAAAAGCAGCTATGTTCGGAAGTATGGGGAGAAACGATCGTTACTATAATCATTCGTCCCCATACATTTGTATCGTCTCAACTACACGTCCCTTTTACACGGAGAGATGTGTTGCCGACTAGACCACATTTATGGCCGCACCCAATCAGCCGTTGAATGATCATTTGCTCGTTCAACGACCGATCATTGTCCCGTGTAAAGAAAAACAAAACAACACTTTAGGCTCTGTTCACATCTTGTCAGAACCCTACATTTGGCTTATGTGCCAGGAAAGCTACGAGCACATACGCAGAAAGAATCTATAAGCCCCTATTCACCCGACGTATGCCAAAAATGTGCCCTTTTGGTATACGCCGTTCCGGTCTGCATTGGAATACCTTTTGTTTGGCAGCATAGAACATCGTAGTAGACTACGCTATTCCATAGAAAGGTATACGGTTAAAAAAAGAAGAAAAAGTATACATGCAGTATATGGGTCCATACAGTGGGATACAGCACAACTTAGTCTGAGGTATATGTTGGGGAATAATCCTTAAGTAGGGCTCTGCTGTGAACCGAGAGATAGATATCTAATATTTATTTTACTGTTTCATACGATGTGCGGACATGGACATAATAATAATGGTGGACAACATATGGAATAGCAAATACTGACAAGGTCTCCTTTTTGTTTCCAGGAAATGTTAGCCTTTAACCCCCTAAGACGCATATCTGCCTCGCAGGCTCTACATCACACCTTCGTCACAGAGGACCTCGAGGCCTGTTCCACCCCAGAACCGTTCCCACATACACGTGCCACAGCAGATGAAGTGAAGTGAATATTCGGTGGATGCTGGGCATGTCTGTTTTTTTATTTTTTTAGATTATCAATAGAAGATTGATTATTATCATGACACTACCAGGACCTACGCTAGCGCCGGCTCGTGCAATACATCTGCCAATGAAATGTTTTAAATGAAAGCGTGCTCACAATGCTGAGCTACCGCGAACTGACGTTGTGCAATGCACGGACCGGCAATGTGTCACTATGAGGACTGATTAGAAGACGTGATTTTTCTATTTATAATGTTTTTATGTCATAAGCTGTTTTATGGCGCTGCTGCCAGGTATTCTACAGATCATTACGTTAGGTCTTGACAATGTGTTCAGTTTTGAGCTACAGATAAAAACTTTTATACTCCGTGATAGAGCAGACATGTTACGCTTTCCACACGTGGTTTTCTTAGTATTTATTCCAGGCTCCTTGTTCTGCTTTTTAAATGTTCGTTTTCTATGGAGATATGGAATAAAATTTAAGACACTTGCGCCGGCTGTGGTAACAGAGGTACCAGAGGGGAGATTGGATCAATTATTGCAGGCCCAGGTAACTCAATCACCTGCCGCGAGCTATTGGGGCAGGCTGGAACGTGTAGTCTCGCAGCAGCTGAATTGTACACTTTGCCTGCTTCTTTTGGCTCATGTTTTACTATTAAAGACGGACTTGATCACACATTTCTATAAATTCTGAAACCGTACAGTAGATTTGTATCTGTGTGTAGCTGGGATATGCTCCAATCTAGATTTTACCTGTTCCATAGTTCGTTAGTCGTTTGATACCTCATGTTTCTCCAATACAGATAACAGAACTTGTTTTCTGCAACATCATTACATAAATACAAGGGTAAAGACACAAAAGCAATAAAGAATAGGCAAACTCTAAATAAATAAATAAACATATGCAGAGGCTTCATTCCAATGTAAGGCTATGTTCACACGGAGTATTTTGGGGGAGGAATATCTGCCTCAAAATTCCGTTTGGAACTTTGAGGCAGATATTCCTCTCCCTGCACGCCGATTTTCGCGGCAATTATCGCGCCGTTTTTCACCCGCGGCCATTGAGCGCTGCGGGCATAAAACAGCGAGATATACGCTTTCTCCTGCCTCCCATTGAAATCAATGGGAGGTCGGAGGCGGAAGCGCCCGAAGATAGGGCATGTCGCTTCTTTTTCCCGCGAGGCAGTTTTACTGCTCGCGGGAAAAAGACGCCGACGCCTCCCATTGAAATCAATGGGAGGCGTTCTCGGGCCGTTTCTGCCGAGTTTTGCGACGCGGTTTCCGCGTCAAATTGCAAAATACCCCGTGTGAACATAGCCTAAGTCTGATGTTACAGCGGTGGCTTCCAGAAACACAAACCCTCTTGGCTAAGATCAGTTCTATGCATTAAATTGTACTTGAATCCGTTGTCGTGCTCAAATTTGGAGCCGTGCAATGTTCAGCAGCATGTGGATGAGTCTATTTTTTTCTTTCTTTTATCCACTTGCCTGCCCCACAGCCTTCTGATGCAGATTTTCCGCTTGCAAATCAGGATGGAAAATCTGCAACAAATCTGCTACATGTGCATGAGGCCCAAATGTTTACAAAAGGTGATACTTTCTATTGATCAGTTGTCATTCCATATGAGAAGAAAGCATGACTGTACAGGACCTACTATTCTGTGGAGCAATGCATGTCCAGTACAGCAAGGACTGCCATGAGCCTAATCTGAACACGCAGTCCATGCAGCTCCTTGTGATATTTGTCACTAAGCCAAGAATCCTTGAAACCGTATGTGATGAAATGTGCCACAAACGGCAGCGTTTGAAAGAAAACATTTATTTTTTAAATTGGGACAGGTCTATATTGGATTTTGTGATGTAGAGGTGTTCTTGTATTTGGCCCTGTTCACATCATGTTTTTTTTTTTTTACCTATGTTTGACGTGTCTGTAAAGTGTAGGCTGTTAGGGTATGTACACAGGCTTACTAAAAAAAACTCTCAAAATACGGAGCTGTTTTCAAGGAAAAACAGCTTCTGATTTTCAACCGTTTTTTTTTAGCAACTCGTGTTTTTCATGGCCATTTTTGGAGCTGTCTTTCTATAGATACTGGAAAAACTGCTACAAAAACGTCTGAAGAAGTGACATGTACTACTTTTGTTTTTTTTCAAAACTCCCACGTCAAAATACGGCCCCTCGGAACAGACAGCTGGTTTTCGCTTTGAAATCAATGGGCGGATGTTTGGAGGCATTCTGCTTCTGATTTTTTTGGGGCGTTTACGGCCAAAAAAAAGAGCCGAAAATAAGCAGTGTGCACATACCCTGACAGTGGCATCCACCACCCGCAGGCGACCATGTTTAAAAATAAATAAATATATATAATTTTTTTTTATTTATTTTTAATGCGTTGGAGTATATATTACATTTAGTTTACTGCAAAGATAAAAGTATGTATACTGACAAGAGGACATTAGGAGGACACTGTTTGGCCTCCATCTGACAATGGAGCTCTATGGATATATGTAGCTTGTACGTCAGGAGCTTTCCCGAAGTACGCGCTAAATGTAAGCAAAGAAGTGATGTGAGCAGGGCCTTACGGTGGCACACTGGTCCCCACACCCACCCAACAAAACAAAATAAATAAAAGGTAGAGTGATCTGTCAGATATGTCTGCTGTCCTGTCTGAGAGCAGTATAAAGTAGTGACAGGCATGCTGATTTCAGTAGACTGTCACTTAGTAAGGTGCAGTAGTTTAGGAGAATTGACATGATACACTTGCGCTGCACTTCCAGCAATGCAGAATTAGTCCAATGCTATGTGCACAACTTTTTTTTATAGTGATTTGCACCAAAATGGCACGGTTTAGCCACAGTCATGGCAAAATAAAAACAATTTTGAGTCCGTCATAAATAAGTGCAATAAAATTATACTCCATGGGGCAGGTTTACTAATGTGATTCTTCCTAGACCTTGTAAAATGTGGCAAAATTTGGCGCAGCCAGTTTTAGGCTGATTTATGAAGCAAATGTGCACAAAAAAAAAAAATGTTTGTGCCTCACTAGACCCTTTTCTAAAGGGTTTAGAAAAAGGGGCATGGCTTAAGATGTTGCCGTGCGCCATATGTAAACTATACCAACAAAAGGTGGTACACTTTTCTCTTCCGTATAACATGTCTAGCTAAATTCTCAAATTTATCAGAGAGCGTGCCCCACTGTTGTGATTCATTTGGCACATCTTCTGACTGCCTGGTCCAAATCTTAGACAGCATTAATAAGTGTTGCGCCTCACTCCAGACCAATCTGAAAACCTACAAAAAGAGGAGTACCAAAAAAAACAGCCCTGAATTGTTAAAATGTAATAGACAATTAAAATCAGATCATGAGCCCCCACAGAAAAGATGACATTACGGGGGCATTTAAATACATACTATGAGTGAGGGACGAGCGAGGAAATTCAGCTGGAGGTGTGCATCTACCACCCCTTAAAGCAGGGGTCTCAAACTCGGCCGGGTAGGTGGGCCGCATATAGAAAAAATGTGAAGTGGTCGGGCCACATTACTTTCAAATTTGATACAATACAAAATTATTGTTAATCAATTAGTTATTTGAACTACAATAACACTATAATAATACCGCTAGGTTTAAAATTTGAGAGATTTTTCCTTGTGCTTATTTCAACAATCCAGTTTAAGTGTTGCTAAATGCAGTCCGGCAGCTCAGTTAGCAGCGTTTGTCAGACACACATGTCGAGATTGGGCAGCCCCTTTTTAGATAGTGCCACAGTGCCCTCTGTAGATAATGCAACACACCCCTAGATAATGATAAACTGGAGAAATATATACGGTGAGTGCCTCGTATATTTCTCCTGTTCATCATCAAGTTTTGCATACGTGCTTTATTTCTTATCGATGAGCACCCTGCCGGCAACAATCCTGACAGCTGTATCCCATGTGTTTTGAGCCACACTACTTGCATATGTGAGTCTATGTTTTGCCCTGTACTTGGAGCAGTGCCAACCCTCTTTTTTTACTCCCTTGAATCAACACCTCTAGATAATGTCACAGTGCCCTCTGTAGATAATGCAACACACCCCTAGATGCTGCCACCGTGCCCTCCGTGGATTCTGCCGCGGTGCCCTCCGCAGATAATGCAGCGGTGCCCTCTGCGGATGCTGCCGCGGTGCCCTATGCGGATGCTGCCGCGGTGCCCTCAGCAGATGCTGCCACAGTGATGTCAGGGGCTTGCCCAGAGCTGGAGTCCCGGAGCAGAGCCGCTTCTAGCACTCTGCCTGGGATTCCAGCTCTGCTCCTGACATCACTGTCCATATATGGACAGAGATGTCAGGGGCAACCCCAGAGCTGGAGTCCTGGGCAGAGCGCTGGTAGGCTCTTCCTGGGACTCCATCTGTGCTCCTGACATCACTGGGACTCCTGCTCTGGGGAAGCCCCTGACATTATTGTCGATGTATGGACAGCGATGTCAGAGGCTTCCCCAGAGCAGAGCCTATACTAGTGCTCTGCCCGGGACTCTGGCTTTGGGGGAAGACCCTGACACACTGTCCACATATGGACAGTGATGTCAGGGAATTCCACAGAGTTCCGGAGCAGAGCCTGCTCTGGGGAAGACCCTGACACACTGTCCATATATGGACAGCGATGTTAGGGAATTCCACAAAGTCCCAGAGCAGAGCCTATACTAGCGCTCTGCACGGAACTCCGGCTCTGGGGAAGCCCCAGACATCGTGTGTCCAAACATGGACACCGATGTCAGGGAATTCCAGAGTCTCGGAGCAGAGCCGATACTAGCGGCTCTGTGTCCCGCGGGCCGCGTGCTTGAGACCCCTGCCTTAGAGCATCTGGCAGGGAGATGAGATCGGTGTGAATGGTTATTAGGAATGGACTGAAACAGTCTATTGTAGAAAGCCATTGTGTGCGTCGGGTTTCAGGAGCAGGCAGCATGAAGTGTTCCCCGAACAGATCAGCAGTATTCAGTGTGAACAGCGTTGAATATGGATTTTGCCTAGCAACAGCCAGTAGCTGAGGATGGGGCAGCAGTTCAGGAACAGTTTTACAATAAAGAGGTTGAAATGGATAATAACGTATATTGCAATATTTCTTGAAATCACCTGCCTTATATGTTAAAAGAATAAATAAAAATGAAGTGATCGTTACCATCTAACAAATATTTGTTGACCAAACATCACCCTAATGCATTCTAATGTGTATGGCCACCTTAACCCCTTCCCTCTTTAGCCACTTTTGACCTTCCTGACACCCTAATTTTTCAAATCTGACATGTTTCACTTTATGTGGTAATAACTTCAGAATGCTTTAACCGATCCAAGCGATTCTGCGATTGTTGTCTCGTGACACATTGGACTTTGTTACTGGCAAAATTTGCTCGATACATTCAGTATTTAATTGTGAAAAGCACCACAAGTTAGTGAAAAATTAGCATTTTTATAAATTGAAATGTATCTGCTTGTAAGGGCTTATTTACAAGCTTATTTTCACGCGCCTCGCAAGGACCTATGTTAGTCTATGGGGCCGTGCAGACTGTCCGTGAGTTTCACGCAGCGTGTGTCCGCTGCGTAAAACTCACGACATGTCCGATATTTGTGCGTTGTTCACGCATCACGCACCCATTGAAGTCAATGGGTGCGTGAAAATCCCGCGCAGCACACGGAAGCACTTCCGTGTGACGCGCGTAATTCACGCAACAGCAGTAAAAAGTATGAATGAAAACAGAAAAGCACCACGCGCAAACATACAAACAGTGTCATAATGATGGCGGCTGAAAATCACGCAGCCACGCATCATACAGGGCTGACACACGGAGCTGTTAGGGCGGGTTCACACATGGCGGAATTTCACTTAAATTCCGCTGCGGACACTCCGCAGCGTTAATCCGCAGCGGAGCCGTTTCTCCATTGACTTTCACTTTAATTTAGCAGTGTTCGTTTACACGATGCGTACAATTCCGCTGCGGAGCATAGGCTGCGGAGCGGAATTTGGTGTCCGCAGCATGCTCTGTCTGTTGCGGAGCAGTGGCGGACTGGTTGCGGACTCATGGCGGAATTTCTCCATTGACTTCAATGGAGAGTCAAAATTCCGCAATGAAGTCCGCAGATCTTATGTGTGCTGCGGAGCGTATTGTTTTTACTACCATGACATTTCTTCATTCTGGCTGGACCTATGTATTTCTAGGTCTACAGCCAGACTGAGGAAGTCAATGGGGCTCCCGTAATGACGGGAGCGTTGCTAGGAGACGTCTGTAAATAGTCACTGTCCAGGGTGCTGAAAGAGTTACGCGATCGGCAGTAACTGTTTCTGCACCCGGGACAGTGACTACCGATCTCAATATACATGTATCTGTAAAAAAAACTATAAGTTCATACTTACCGAGAACTCCCTGCGTCTGTCTCCAGTCCGGCCTCCCAGGATGACGTTTCAGTGTAAGTGACGGCTGCAGCCAATCACAGGCCAAGCACAGGCTGCAGCGGTCACATGGACTGGAGCGTCATCCAGGGAGGTCGGGCCGGATGCCGAAAGAGGGACGCGTCACCAAGACAACGGCCGGTAAGTATGAATTTCTTTGACTTTCACTAGGGAAAGTGCTGTCCCTTCTCTCTATCCTGCACTGAATAGGGAGAAGAGAAGCACTTTTCCTGCAGTCCGCAGCGGCCAGTCCGCATCAATTTTCTGCACATTTTGTGCAGATCCGCTGCAGAATCTGCAACGCAGATTCTGTGCGGCATTGATGCGGACAGTTGCGGAGGAATTCCGCCATGTGTGGTCATGCCCTTAAGTGCCTTTTGCTTGTGCAAAACGCACACGCTCTTGTAAATCCGGCCTAAGACAGGCAGTTATACCACACAAAATATTTGCTAATTAACATCCCCCATATGTTTACTTTATATTTGCATTGTTTTTTGAACATCCTTTTACTTTTCTAGGACGTTACGAGGCTTAGAACTTTAGCAGCAATTTCTCCCGTTTTCAAGAAAATTTAAAAAGGCTATGTTTGCAGGGGCCAGTTTAGTTCTGAAAAGGGCCTTATATATTAGAAACCCCCAATAAGTCACCCCATTTTAAAAACTTCACCCCTCGAAATATTCAAAACCGCATTTAGAAAGTTTCTTAACCCTTTAGATGTTTCACAGGAATTAAAGAAGCTCTGTCACCACATTATAAGTGCCCTATCTCCTACATAAGGAGATGGGCGCTGTAATGTAGGTGACAGCAGTGCTTTTTATTTAAAAAAAACGATCTGTTTTCACCACTTTATTAGCGATTGGTCAGCGTCATACACTCCTCTATACAACGCCCACTTGGTCTAAAGTAAAAATACGCCCACTTGGGCATTAAGCAACTCATTAGCATAAATCTAAAATCGCTAATAAAGTGGTGAAGACAGATCGTTTTTTTTAAATAAAAAGCGTTGCTGCCCCCTACATTATAGCGCCCATCTCCTTATGTAGGAGATAGGGCACTTATGTGGTGACAGAGCCTCTTTAAAGCAAACTAGAGGCGAAATTTACACATTTCATTTTTTGTTGTTGCAGAACAAAAATGGATTAAAAATGAATTTCTGCAACACAAAGTTTTACCAGAGAAACGCAACTCAATATTTATTGCCCAGGTTCTGTAGTTTTAGGAAATATCGCATATGTGGCCCTAGCGTGCTTATACCCTGAAGCACCGGCCTCTGAAGCAAAGGAGCACCTAGTGGATTTTGGGGCCTTCTTTTTATTAGAATATATTTTAGGCACCATGTCAGGTTTGAAGGGCTCTTGCGGTGCCAAAACAGTGGACATCCCCCAAAAGTGACCCCATTTGGGAAACTACACCCCTTAAGGAAATTATCTAGGTATAGTGAGCATTTTGACCCTACAGGTTTATTGCAGAAATTATTGGAAGTAGGCCGTGAAAATGAAAATCTACATTCTTGCAAAGAAAATGTAGGTTTAGCTAATATTTTTTCTTATTTCCACAAGGACTAAAGGAGAAAAAGCACTGCAACATTTGTAAAGTCATTTCTCCCGAGTAAAACAGTACCACATAGGTGGTAATAAACGGCTGTTTAGACACGCGGCAGGGCTTAGAAGGGAAAGAGCGCTGTTATGCTTTTGGAACTCAAATTTAGCAGGAATGGTTTGCAGAGGCCATGTCACATTTGAAGCCCCTGAGGGACCAAAACTGTGGAAACTCCCCCACAAGTGGCCCCATTTTGGAAACTACACCCCTTGAGGAAATTATCTAGGGATATAGTGAGCATTTTGACCCTACAGGTTTTTTGCAGAAATTATTGGAGGTAGGCCGTGAAAATGAAAATCTACATTCTTTCAAAGAAAATGTAGGTTTAGCTAATTTCTCATTTCCACAAGGACTAAAGGAGAAAAAGCACCACAACACTTGTAAAGCAATTTCTCTCGAGTAAAACAATACCCCACACGTGGTCATAAACAGCTGTTTGGACACACGGCAGGGCTTAGAAGGGAAAGAGCGCCATTTGGCTTTTGGAAATCACATTGAGAAGGAATGGTTGGCGGAGGCCATGTCGCATTTGCAAAGCCCCTGGGGGACCAAAACTGGAAATGGCCAAAAAGTGACTCCATTTAGGAAACTACACCCCTTGAGGAATTCATCTAGGGGTGTAGTGAGCATTTTGACCCCACTGGTGTTTCATAGAATTGGGCAGTGAAAATAAAAACAATCCCTTTTCTTCAACAAGATGTAGCTTTAGCTCAAAATGTTTCATTTTCTCAACAAATAAAGGAAAAAAAGAACCCCAACATTTGTAAAGCAACTTCTCCGGAGTACTGAAATACCCCATATGTGGCCATAAACTGCTGTTTAGGCACACGGCAAGGATCCGAAGAGGAGCGCCATTAGGTTTTGCTAGATTGGTGTCTTGACACCATGTCGTGTTGCAAAGCCCCTAAGGTATGAGTACAGTGGAAACTACCCAAAAGGGACTCCATTTGGGATACTACACCCCTTGAGGAATTTATCTAGGGGTGTAGTGAGCATTTTCACCCCACAGGTGTTTCATAGATTTTTGAATTGGGCAGTGAAAATAAATATATATTTTTTTTCAGATAAGACGTAGCTTTAGCACAAAATTCATTTTCTCAAAAAATAAAGGCGAAAAAGAACCCCAACATTTGTAAAGCAATTTCTCCCGAGTACTCCATATGTGGTCATAAACAAATTTTTGGGCACACGGCAGTGATCAGGACGGAAGGGGCGCCATTTGACTTTCGGAGTACAGATTTTGCTGGATTGGTTTCTGGTCGCTATGTAGCATCATTTGCAAAACCCCTGTGGGACCAAAACTGTGGAAACCCCCCAGAAGTTACCCCATTTTGGAAACTACACCCCTCAAGGTATTCACCTAGGGGTGTAGTGAGCATGTTAACCCCGCAGGTGTTTTGCATAAATTTGAATTAGTGTGCTCTCAATATTGCAGAGTGAAAATGGGATTTTTCAATAGATATGCCAAAATGTGGTGCCCAGCTTGTGCCACCATAACAAGACAGCTCTCTAATTATTTTGCTGTGTTTCCCGGTTTTAGAATCACCCTACACGGAGCACTAATCTTTTGCCTGGACATTCGACAGGGCTCAGGATTGAAAGAGTACCATGCGAAATTGAGACCTAATTTGGCACCATATAAATTCACAATTGCAGGGCTCTGATGTGAAGTAATAAAATAAACCCCCGAGAAGTGACACCACTCAAGGCATTTATTAAGGGGTGTAGTGAGCATTTTCACCACACAGGTCTTTTCCATAACTGATGGCGCTGCGGATGGTGCAAAATAAAAATTTAAATATTTCCCCAGATATGCCAATTCAGTGGCAAATATGTAATGCCCAGCTTATGCCACTGGAGAGACACCCCAAAAATTGTTAAAAGGGTTCTCCCGGGTATGGCGGTGCCATATATGTGGAAGTTTACTGCTGTTTGCGCACACTGCAGGGCTCAGAGAGGTGGGAGCGCCATTTGGCTTTTGAAGCGTAGATTTTGCTTGATAATAGTTTTGTTTGAGTATTACTGGTGTTTCCATTTATAATGTGGGGGTACATGTAAGCTGGGCAGAGTACATCAGGGGCATAGTCAGGTGGTATAATGGGGTAACCAATAAAATGATACATAGATGTGTGTTACGCTGTGAAGCAATCCTTTCTGCACAGGCCGGTGTCGCACGGATATATGGCGTCCTTTCTTATGCCCCTTTTGGTCCACACTCCGCACCTTTGCAGTTTGGGGAATTTTGCTGGGACAGTGTTGTCCTGGTATAATACGGGCACCGTCACTTCCAGCGGATATGTTTGGGCCCTCCCCTTCCTGGTTCCCTAATTTTAGGGCCCCGATAAATCGCCTCTTGAAACAGACGAAATGTTCCCCTTCGATCTGCACAACCGCATATTTTTTATTTCCTGACTTATTGGAGCCTTAACTAATTGTATATTTTCATAGACGTAGTGGTATGAAGGCTTTTTTTTTGCGGGACGAGCTGTAGATATTATTGGTACCATTTTGGGGTACATGCAAATTTTTAATCACTTTTTGTCCTATTTTTTGAGAGGCAAGTTTACCAAAAAACAGCAATTCTGGCATAGTTATTATTATTTTTATTTATATACAGCGTTCACCATTCGTTATAAATGACCTGTTACGTTTATTCTGCGGGTCACTACGATACCGGCGATGCCTAATTTATAGCACTTTTTCATGTTTTACAAGTTTTTGCACAATAAAATTACTTTTGTAAAAAGAATGTATTTTTTCTGTCGCCATGTTGTGAGAACCATACCTTTTTTTTGTCGGCGGAGCTGTATGGGGGCTTTTTTTTTGCAAGACGAGCTATAGTTTTTATATGTACCATTTTTGGATACATGCGACTTTTTGATCACTTTTTTTATTTCAATTTTTGTAGGTCAGTGACTAAAAAAACAGAAATTCTGGCAGTTCTTTTACGCCGTTCACCGCGTGGAATAAGTAACATATTTTTATAGTTTAGGCTGTCGCGGCGATACCAAATATGTATGGTTTATATATATATATATATTTTCAATAATAAAAGGACTTGATAAGGGAAAAAGGGCGATTGTGTTTTATTTTATTACTTGAAACTTTAATTATTTTTTACAACTTTTTTTTTAGTCCCACTAGGGGACTTGAAGTTCCAACGGTTAGATTTTTTTTCTAATACATTGCACTACCTACATAGCGCAATGTATTAGATCTGTCAGTCATTCACTGACAGCAAGCCGATTAGGCTTCGCCTCTGGGCAGGGCCTAATCGGCTTCCGTAATGGCAGACAGGAGGCCAATGTTAGGTCTCCTGTTGCAATAACAGCAGTCGGCAGTCGTGCGATTGCTGGGCACAGCAGGCGATCTGCTAGCAACCACAAAGATGCAGCGATCGCATCAAATCGCTGCATCTGAGGGGGTTAATGGCAGGGATTGGAGCTAGCTCTGGTTCCTGCCATTACAGGTGGATTTCAGCTGTAACATACAGCTGACATCCACCGCTGATGACGCCGGCTCATCTCCTGAGCCAGCGCCATCTTGCCGGCGGCTACGGAAGCCTTCAGCCCCGGGCGGGGGCTGAAAGTTTTCCGTGCTAGGCACACCGGGAGGCCAGTATTAGGCATCCGGTTGCCATTGCAGCCACCGACACCCCGGCGATTTCATTGCTGGGGTGTCGATGAGCTGCAAACACCTTAAATCAGCAATCGCTTTTGACCGCTACAGATACAGCTGACATCCGGGGATGATGGCACCAACTCAGCTTCTGAGCCGGTGCCATGCATGTGTCGTAAGTATACGATATTTCGCGGGAAGCACTGGCTTTCCATGACGTATACTTACGACAAATGTCGGGAAGGGGTTAAAGAGGATCTGTCACCAGTTTGATTCAGAACTAATCTAATAGATGCTATGATGCTAACTACAGTGATTTATTTTTTTTAAAACACGTTTATTCACTGCAAGATTTTTCTAAATATTCTAATTTGGCTATACTTTCCAAATGGGAGGTAACACTTTCTTTTCACTCTGGGCGGTGTAATGTTTTCTGTATGACGCTGTCCAATCAGCATACAGTTCTCCTCTTCATAGCCCAGCAACAGTGTGATCATATAGTATACAGCTTCCATTCCCAACTGTTTTCAACTAGTGATACTTCAAAGCTAGACCTGCGATCCTGGTGCAGTCTGAGATATGGCTATTTGAAGTGATCCCCCTTCCCTTCTCAGTCTCTCACACTGTGTGAAGCAGCTTCATGCTGATAGGACAGGTCAGAGGCCTGTGAGGCAGCGCCACCTCTGGATAAATCGCTGGTGTTGACACCCACTTGTCAAGTATAGCCTCATTTGCAGGTTTAGAAAAAAAAGCCTATAAACTTCCAAAATATTAAACTTTTTGGGACAATTTTCACTAGCACTATCAGTGTTACAGCGCCTATTAGATTAGCCGGGAGATAGGGCATTACTAAATTAGTGACACTTCCTTTTAGTGGCAATATGTGGAAAGCGGTAGGAATTACATACATTTTGAGCTGAATCTGCTACCCCCACCCTACCCATACCTATTTGTTACACTTCACAGGCAGTGGCTACATAAAAGCCACTTACAATATGCAGAGGCATAGCTAGGATCTCCTGCACCCGGGGCAAAGATTGCCATAAAAAAACTCGATCCCAACATCTCCTTCTCCCTCGCCGTGTTTGCTTGCTCTATCAATCAACAAGGTGTCCATTTTTTTCACAATTTTTTTAATGTAACTTGAGCATAAAACTATTTGTATATTTTATAAGCGATATAGTTCTATAAGGGAGTTACCATAACAATAAATTAGAAGAAAATAAATTAAAGAGGCCACACACAGCTACCTGTAGATAGTGGCACACAGACCCCTTGTAGATAGTGCCACACTGACCCCCCCCCCCCTAGTAAATAGCACCACACTGCCCCCCCCCCTAGTAAATAGCACCACACTGCCCCCCCCCCCTTGTAAAATAGCACCACACAGCCCCTCTGGTAAACAGCACCAACACAGCCCTCGTTGTAGATAGTGCCACGCACAACCCATTGCCCCTCCTTGTAGATAGCAGCACACTCCCACCTTGTAGACAGTGCCACACACAGCCCACCACCCCCTTGTATATCGCACCACACTCCCCACCCCTTGTAAATAGCGCCAGACTGTAAACAGCGGAGAGCGGCAGCCTACCTCTACCACTCTGTCGGACGTGACTGACCGGAGGAGCCGAGGACGTCATGCGGCGCAGGCAGCGGCGGAGATCCTTCGGTCTAAGGTCGGTGACAGCCCAGGAGTGGACCAGTGAGGTCAGGTGGCTAGTCTGGTCCACTCCCAGGCTGTCACAGATCCCAATCAGAATGCCACCGCTCGAACTCCTGGCTTTTCCTAACACTGATTGCTGGTGTCTGACATACAGGGCGCCAATCGGCAGCTCTGCCCCACCTGCTACGCCCCTGCAATATGGTGTATAGATAACTTCCAGATGTGGTAGTTAATGGCAATGACCCTAAAACAGTTACATTGTGCTGAACTTTATAAGCGGATTGGGGGGGGGGTAGGGGGGTTACCTACCTCCCAAGTAAGGTTACATTCGGACAAGCGTGTCCAATTTGCGCATGTGTTTCCTACATTTTTTTGTGCGTTGCGTATTGGCATCGGTGTGCTTTGCGGGTGGCATGCGGTTTTCATGTCCATGCAAACAAATTGAAAAGCGGAGAAATGAAAAAATAAAAATTGGACAGCACAGACATCATCTGTGTGCTATCCATGTTTTTTTCACACACCCAGCACCTTCAGTGGGCAACTAGGTGCGTGAAAGCGCACCAATATAGGACATGCCGTTGTTTCACACAACGGACACTCACTGCGTCAAAAACAGCGAATGTGTGAATAGCCCCGTTGAATTGCATGGGTCTGTGTGCTGAGAGTTATTTCAATGCACAGCACACGGACGAGTATTACGCTCATCTGAATGAGCCCTAAGCTGTATGTTGGTGTGGAGCCTTTAAAATAGAACATGGCAGAAAAGAAAGGTCATTTTCAAAATGGTTACCAATTTGTCATTATGCACTGTAGTCTCAAGAATTAGGGGACTACTTTAGGTTAAGCCACGAAAACCCGCCCCAGGACATTATTCCAAGCGAAAGTGTACATCTGGCATCCACCAAACCCATATTCAATTGTCAAGACTGCCAGTTAGTCAACATCTAAGAAACATGCCTCCTCTTTACCAAGTTATGTACATTACACCACTCCAGCCAATGGTATCGCATTTCAGTAAAGCACCTTGGAAAATGAATTCTTTTTTTTTTTGCACAAATAACGCTAACTCCCCAGCAATATTCTAACAGTGTCGTTCGTTTCTTCCCAGCTCAGTTGTGTTTGTACATCTTAAACCCTTTTCTTATGGGCAGCTGTGTCATGTGATCTTAATCTGACCACCATTAATATACCATGCTCTCATGTGTAGACGTGACTTCTTGTGAACTACAGGATTACATAATCACCAATCTAATCCTTCCTGGCAGCTACAAGATACCTCCCAACTTGTCTCTCTGTATGTCCCTCATGAATAGAGTGCAGTGGAAGAGATATTTTCTGTCCTATGAAAGGGAGCAAGAGTGCAGTCATAAAAGGTGAATCCATACAATGATTAGCTGCAGACTTTAAATAAAATAAAAGCAGCTCCCCTGGCTCACACTGACTGTCTATACTATCTGAGTGCTGTATACAGAGGCAAGTTTATTTCTTTGAGATGCTTCTTCTCACTGTCTTGTGTGTGAAAACCGACAATAGAAATCTATCACTAGCAGGAGGCAGAGGAGAGCTGTGTGAAGCTGCATCACAGACACTGCTGTTAGGGGACAGAAGTTCTAAGTCACTGATCTATTACTTGCTGCACTCAGAGGTCTCCGAGAAGAGCAAGTACAGTGTGATGAGACTTCCAATAAGAGGCAATGTCGGCTGCATTAGGGGAACCATACCAGAGCTGAAGAAGTAACCAAGAGGCAAGACAACCCATAAATGGCCCATCAACTAAAGCAGGTATACGCAAGGCATACACCATAGACTCTACATTATTAATTTACTAATAGCCTATGTAGCATGTTATTGCCTATATAGTGCAGGAGTGCTTCTTTAAGCTCCCAATAAACAATTGTGCCAACACTGCCTCTAGAGGTAGTTAGAAACATGGTAGTGAGCACTGCAAATCAGAACAAAATACCTATCCAGGCTCTGCACATTAGCTCTAGGCAGTCCCTTCTGTGAACTTGCATGGTCCCCCGTCCCCCCATACACTTGCAGTTTAACCCCTTGTCGACATCCCACGTACTATTATGTTGCGGTGACCAAGGGGAAGTATGGAGCGCGCTCCTGGGCTGAGTGCACTTCATACTCGGCAGGTGATACCTCACTTCAGCAGGCGGAATCAACGTTCACTTTGACTCCACCCATTTAACATCTTAAATGCCGCGGCCAATCGTGACCTAGGCATTTAAATTGTTAGAAGCGGGGGGGGGCACCCCCTCAAACACGCCATCATGAGCCGCCTGCCCCCCCTGAGCTCTCCAAAAAAACAAAATTAAAAAGTGATCAAAAAGCCACATATACCCCATAATGGTATCAGTGAAAAAGACAGCTCGCTTCGCAAAAATTAAGCCCTCACATTGCTAAGTTGACGGGAAAAAATAGTAGTAACTTTTTTTTTTTTTTTTAGCAAAATCTTTAAAAATAAATAATTTAAAACATAAAATGAAACAAAAATTCATCGCCATAATCGTATCAACCTGTAGAATAAGGTGCACATTTAGTTTACCGCCTGATGGACGCCATAAAAACCCCCAAAAAAAAATAGCGTAATCGTTTTTTTTCCCATTTCACCACACAGATCAATTTTTTCAGCTCCCCAGTACATTATGCGGTACAACGACAAACTACAACTTGTCCCGCAAAAAACAAGCCCTCATACGGCTAGGTCAACAAAAAATTGTCCGTGTCTCCAAGGGGTTAAAATAACAAAACAGACTTCCAGGGCAGCTTTCGAAAGGAAGAAATTTGATTAGTGGCACGTGGCCCTCCTGCATCCAATTCTACTGGAAATGATTCAGTATGTTTGATTTCCGTCCCTGAACCCTTTTATTAGGAGTTGTCCCCGTAATTTAGGGCATGTAAAATATGATCAATTTAAAGTGGACAAAGCTGTTCAGACAGTGAAATCAGTACAAGAACCCAAAATATTGAAGGGAGAAAATATTTTATTGTATCTTAAAGCAGTTATCTGAATAAATAACTCACATTACGTACTTTGCTGGGGCTTTCCATTTCCGGTTATCAGAATTTTAGGGAAGATTCATCACTGGCGACAATAGGACTTGTCTTAATGCATGAGAAAAGGAAGGGATAAATCCTCAGGCAGGGTTCAAGCTAGAAAGGTTTTGTGATGACTCAGCATCCATTGGAATCGGATCCTACCGTCAGACATTTTTACAGTGCAAGGTTCATCAGCCGATCGATCACCTGTGTGTCCTTATGGCTGAATCCGGCTACATTACAGCAGTATTGTATCTGTTTTTTAAAGCGGATATATTCTGGAAGTGACCTTTGTAGCGGTGAGCTCCTCATTAAATACAACAGGTTTTACGAACTTCTCTTTATGTAGGTTTCAGCAAGCCGAGGTCTGCAGCAGGTTAAATTATACTGTATAAAAACCGTATTGCATAAAAACAGCACAAGTGGCTACCTCACACCTAAAGACTGTGCCATATGCGTAATGTAAACTGCCAGCATTGCATCAGAATACATAGAATTCTTATAAAAACAGAATGTAGCACAACGTCAGTCACTTTATCACTGGCGCAGAACATGTTAACAGTAAGTGGCCAAACAACGTCACATGCATGGAGAGAACGTTCTGCGGTCCGATGTATTTCCAGTTGAGTGTGTCATCCGTCAACATAGACGTGGGATTTCCACCTCCATAAAATCATCAGCTCATTAACTTTATACTTGTGGGCTCATTCTCAGATTGAAACATGCAGAAGAATGCATATTGGGGGGTACCGGGGGCAAACGCTATTCTGTGCAGGCAAGCACATAAGGTCAAAGCCTAGGTCACAATTGATATTTACCTAGAAGAGGTTAGAGGTGCAGCTAGAGACCAGACAGGGAAGGCATGCACGTTGCTTGTAGAATTCGGCGTTCAATGCTCCACTCTATAGTAAATGGGACACTTAACCTTAAATGTTCTGCAAATACATTATTATTAGAAAACCCATGAGATATTTGCTCTTGTAACTGGCTGCTTTCTACACATCATTCATTTCCTCTTTCACAGGCCGTGGTTCTGTATTCGAATATCCAGGCCTTTATGTAAAAGTTTGCCATACAATCACACATGCTTTGGTGCTAAAAACAGATCTTTTACGTTTTGCCATGAACATAAAAAAAACATCATTTTAAGACTGCCGGGCATGTATCTTTCCATATATGTACACAACATACCCTTCATCCAATCCGCCCTTTAAAAACACGGCAAGTAATACCTCTTTAAGAAAACTTAATAAAAACTGGACAGCCAAAGGCCATGGTACAAGCACAGCCTATTTCTAAAATACAAATATCCTTGCACTGATTTCCCCCTAAATGGCCAGAACCCCAAAATACACACAAAACTAATAACCCCTTTATTGTTTACATAATAGATCTGCTAAAATTGTGGCCTGATTGCATTCCTGAAAAAGCCGCCACGTTGGGAGGCTTGGTCTGACTTCTTCCCCTGCCGCATGTCGGACATGGTGTTGTAGGGTTAGAAATTACCAGCTAAGAGATCGGTCCAAAACTGTGAAATTAAATACACGATTGAAGGGTTGCGGGTGGAGCTTCTATAATACTATAAAAATGCACTAGGATTTGCACGAGGATCTTTCTGGTTCCTGTATCTGAATGCAAGCCATACACCGAGAACCTGAAAAAAAATGAGAGAGAAGACAGACATCAGATTTTTTTGTTACAAGCTTTTATAATGCACTTGATCTTCTCATTTATATCATGGACAGACCACGTCAGCAGATTCTACATTAATAGATACATTTTATTGAAGCTCTTTAGCTTCATTTGCCTCTTGTATCCTCAGAGCCGACAAAGGGAATGTTGTTGAACCTCAACACAGCCAATTGGACATGTTACTGGATCAAAAAAAATATTGTAAAAGTGAATCCTTAATGAATTCAATGGGGAAAACCTGCAACAAAAGCGCAACGTTTCCGCAGCATAAATTAACATGCTGCAGTTTAAAATCCTCACCGCAGGTCAATTTATAAAGGGGTTCTCCCATCACAGTGACAGGGGTCCGACTGCCAGGACCCCCAAACCAATCCAGAGAATGTAGGAGTACTGCTAATGGGGCTGTGCTCCTGCTCCCTGCACAACTTTGAATATTCATGCTAGGATCCTAGTGATAGGACTTTGTGATTGGAAAACCTTTTTAAGGCCCAATGCACACGAACGTAAAAACGCCGGTAATTACGGGCCCATAGACTTCTATTGGCCACGGGTACCTCCGCCTATGCTTACGGGAAGGTGCCCGTGCCGTTGAAAAATATAGAACATGGTGTGTGTGTGTGTGTGTGTGTGTGTGAGATTACAGGAGCGTTGCTAGGCAACGTGAGGGTCCATGGTGCTGAAAAGAGTTAAACAATCGGCAGTAACTTTTTCAGCACCCTGGACAGTGACTACCGATCACAATATAGATCAACGTGTGTGTGTGTGTGTGTGTGTGTGTGTGTGTGTGTGTGTGTGTGTGTGTGTGTGTGTTTATAAAAAAAAAAAAAAAAAAAAAAAAAAAAATAAATGAAGAGCTCATACTTACCCAGAACTCCCTGCTTCTTCCTCCAGTCTGGCCTCCCGGGGTGACGTTTCAGCCCTTGTGACCGCTGCAGCCAATCACAGGCTGCAGCGGTCACATGGACTGCCACGTCAACCAGGGAGGTCGGGCTGGATGTCGAAAGAGGGACGCGTCACCAAGACAACGGCCGGGTAAGTATGAATTTCTTTTACTACGGAAAGTGCTGTCCCTTCTCTCTATCCTGCACTGATAGAGAGAAGGGGCTGCCGATTAGTGCAGTGCAAACATGCCCGTAAATATGGGTCCAGTATAAGGGGGAGAGAAAAAAAAAACAAAAAAAAAAAAAACGGGGAAATCCAAGGGCGCAGCCGTGTCAGGAGATTTCCTGATTTTTTTCCTTATACTGGACTTATTCAGCGGATATTGTGCCTTTAAATCTCCGGACTGGGAACTGTGGCTGCAACCGACATTGACAGAGTCACCTCTGAATGCACGTGTGGGATGTTGTGCTCCTAGCATAACATTACCAGGTCAGTACCTTTGACCCTTTTCTTTTTTTGTTGTATATACAAATTCAGGCACGATGTGCGCTTTGTTTTTATTTCTGTAGCGTGATCGTAAATATGGGTGGAATACTGGTGACACCGGACCTGTATTTACGGGCACGGGTCCGTAAATACTGGTGCAATACGGGTCGAATACGTGTGACAAAGGACCCGTATTTACGGGAGGAAACAAAATAAGTTAGTGTACATGAGGCGTAAGATCCTGAGCCCTTTGACTATAAAGGGTATGTTTACATGGCCGAAAAAAAAAATCAGAAGCAGAACGTCGCCAAACATCTGCCCATTGATTTCAAATTGGAAAAATGGTGTTTTGTTCCAACGGGCCGTTTTTGAAAATGCATGTCACTTCTTGAGCCGTTTTTGATGGACTATAGAAAAACAGCTCCAAATACAGCAGTTGCTAAAAAAAACGGCTCAAAAATCAGAAGCAGTTTTCCCTTGAAACAAGCTCCGTATTTTCCGACGTTTTTTTTAGTAAGCATGAGAACATACCCTAAGAAGTGGAAAGAGCTGGATTCTCCACCCTACGAAAGGCCCATTACTGAAACTGCAGGGTTAGGCCTTATTTTTGTGCGCATAAAAACCACTGCATGTTTGGTGCGTGTCTGCGTTATTTTCACGCATATGGCATCCTTATGTCAAGTGGTTTTTACGTCAGCAAAATGAAATGAAGGAGGTGGTTGTCTTTTTCTCAATTGTTTGAGCAACTGTTGCGTGAATCATGCACAGCACACAGATGGTGCGTCCGTGTGATGTCGGTGATTTTCACGCACCCAATGACTTCAATGGGTGCGTCATGTGCAAAAAACGCTCAGCTATAGGACATGCAGGGAGTTTCACGCAGCGGACACACGCTGCGTGAAAAACACTGAATGTCTGAACGGCCCCATTGACTTACATAGGTCAGTGTGACGTGTGTGATTTTCACACGCGTATCACGGACGTGAAATACGCTCGTGTAAAGAAGGCCTAATAATGGTATTTGTGTAGAAACAGGTCTACACAACTTATAAGCACTAGGCTCAGAAGAGATCAAGTCTTCAAGGACTACCAGTAACAGATCGATCAGTAAAACAATACTTTCCTTGGAGTGGTTTTGCGTAAAAACCTGACCCATGAAGAACATAAAAAGGTATTTCTAGTATTATAGTATTTTTTATACCTTTCAGTGACCATGTTACCGCAGCAGCCAATGACTGGGTGCGGAGGTAAAACGTAGACTATAGGGACATCACCATTGCTGCACGGTCATATGCTGCTGGATTACCCTTTGGGGAGTGGCTGGGGACAAGGCCGGCGTCAGGACCTAGGGAACCCGGGCAAGTGCCGGGGCCCACTACCCTTTGGGTGGGGCCCACTCGGCCACCAGGTGCGGACGCTGCTGTCATGGAGTGGAATATATTCCAATATTGGAGAAAAAAATTTAAGCAAATAAATGAGCTGAGCTTCAGGGGCAAAAACATCCATATTCATGTCCTGTGGTAGCAGACATTGTTCAGGGTCAGCTGGTTCCTAGCAGTAAAAGTGATGATTAGGAAACAGTCATGGGCCATCAATTTGTTTTTGTTCTAGAAAATACATCTGGAAACAGCCCTGTTCACATGTCACATGGTTACCGTTACAGCAATCATGTCAGCCAAAGTAAAGCTCCAGGAAACCAAAGTAATAGAACATGCAAGATCTGAACTAGTATGGCGGATATGTAATAAAAACTGTCGTTTTGGTAGGGAAGGCTGTTATTTCAGCAGAGTACAGGATACAGTTTGGCGTGTACTAGTTCTGTATACTTCTACCAAAAACTGAATCAGATCAGGCCTGGACTACACAGACTTTCTGTGGCGCTACCGGATTGTTTGTAAGTTTGATTGTATTTAGATGTTATGTGGTTAAAACCGCATTTAAAAAAACCGAAATAAAGATGGTTTCTACTGCGTTTTGATGCGCTGTTCTATACGGTTGAAATTAAAGTACACCCTATAACTATCGAGTGACAGCTGCAGTCCACAAGATTGCACACAACTCAATGTTTTCCTTCGAACTGTAGCTTGATCGTTGAAAAAAAAAAAAAAATAAAAAAAAAAATAGATCAGTTGCACTACAAAAAGTCTCTATAGAAGCAAAACCAAAAGAAATATTTCCTGCTTTCCTCTATCCCATTTTGGACAAGAAGTATACAGTCCTAACCATAAAAAAAAGCTGTGCGAATAAGCCCTAAAACACTGGTCACATTTAATACAGGTGCGCCTTATTTAATATGTTCTCGGAATGGTCCCTAGAACTGCCAACCTGTCGTAGTCCTCATAGCAACGCAGCGCTAGGATTTCTAAAACCACATTTTATATTTGCAGGTACCAAATATTACAACACATGCAGCCAGGCCGAGCGACAATGCAAGGTGTGAATGATGTGGATATTTGTGTGATAAAGCTGTCCTGGCTGGAATTTTATGTGGTCATACAATTGATTGTTTTCATGGTCCCCATAGCAATGTGACCCATCAGCCGGCATTTATCATCATTTCTGTGCTTGTTTTACTCCCTTATTAGAAGCTAGTGGAATTATTGGTTTTACATTAGCGTGGCACGTATTCTATGCTATAACCATACCCGGTATACAGAAGGGCGTATATTAAACGTGAAGCCTCAGTCAATTATCTATAGTCTGGGAACTAGTTTGCAAAAACAACAATCTAAAATGTAAAGAGCCTTCACCTCACCCCATGATCTGACGCCCAATTCTGGTTTCAATGTTGTCCTGTCCGTTACTTTCCAGCAGTTCTTTATGAAAAGGGTCGGTCTACATGAGACATTCTTTTAATGTCTGAAGCTGCCATAGCAATCAGCTGTTTACCATGGGTCTGGCGCCTCTCACCCCTGTCTATCAGCGGTTATCACCAGGGGAAGCAGCAGCCAGCCTCACCTCTTCATAAGGTGCATTACATGCCAGCTATTTAAATGAATAACTGGCATGTAATGCATGAACACGTCATCGAACTTTACTTATCCGTCACCGGCCGCTGCTATGAAAAGTTTGTTGCCGTTATCCCCTCTCCTAAACTCCTCCTCCGACTGTAAATAACGGTCTTTTTTGCGCCTTTTATCGTAATAATCCGGAGTCCCTTTGTGTGCGCACACTAGAAGAGGACATCAATGCACAAGCGCGGGATTTTGTGTGCTTTGGGAAGGCGAGGAGCTGTCAAAGGTAAGGGTGCGGGGTAAACGCGGAAAGATTTGAGGAATGAAGATATGACTCTTTCCAAATGAAGATTTAACTCTTATTCTCATTAGCATACAGTGCGGGAACACTAAAAAAACGAATACTAAAGCTACAGAGCCGACTAAGAAGACAATTATAGGTTATATAGAAATGATTTCTCACCCACTACCACCAGGTATTGCTGGTTTAATAGGTGAAATGCTGGTGACAGGTTCCCTTTAAAGGCTGTAGAAAACGATTGTATATCGCTTGGTCGGATGTTTCCAGAATCCCAACCACCTTCACCGCCTCGATGCAGCGGCTGGCAGCCGCCTCACCAGGCAGGGACGTGGTCGGGGGATTCCTGTTCTTCAGAGAAGTGTAAGTTCTGAGGTGTGATCTGCATCTATCCTGCGGATATGCCATAAACATCTGTCATGGGACAACTCCTTTAATGCTGGCTATGATAGTGTCAGGGATCATTACCATGTATATTGTTTGAAAAATATTATCCATATATATATATATATATATATTCGGTATATTACACAAAGAGATTGGATTCATGGAGCACAAAGAGCCTGCATAACACGCCTCTGGAAGACACCGCCCCCTGGAATGCAAAGAGGAGTGTGCAGAAGAATGTACAGGAAAACTTACAGCTGAGGAGCCAATGGGATTTAAGCAAGTCCCACATCTCTAGGGAGGGGCATGTGTCTGTGTGTTTCTTTGTTCTGAATAAAGTTCAGTTCTCCTCTTTTCTGTTTGAGGGAAAGTTGTGTACCAAACATTTCTGACTGGTTTACTTCTTTCCAGGCATGCCTTCAGCTTTCAATTTACAGAGGTGGTTATTCGGTGTGAAATGACAGGGAGAAAGGAGCTTCCCTGATATATGGACCGGACATTTTAAAGAAAAAAAAGTCAACGCCCGCAGCTGCGTAGCTGCAAACTGATCAGAGTGCCCATGCTGACCCCTGTCCACCGCCAATAGCACCTACAATGGGCACATGAGCATCAGAACTGGACCACAGAGCAATAGAAGAAAGCGGCCTGGTCTGATGAATCATGTTTTCTTTTACATGATAGGCACGGCCATACGTATGTATATTGCATGCTTGGGGAAGAGATGGCACCAGGAACCTCAATTTAAAGTGTTCCTCCAATTCAGTTCTTTCCATTTATTCGAACATCAGAGTGTTACAATGGTCAAGGCAAACGTACAACGCCCTGAGAGTCTTGTGCACAGGTCCTATTAATTTGAATAGGACTGGTGCATTAGACTCTCTGGGTGTTGCACATTTGCCTAGGCAACTGTACCGCCCAGTGTGCACCCTGCGCCACTCCATGCAAGATGTCAGACAAGGCAGGAAAACTGAATTGGAGGAATACTTTAACCCCTTATCGACATTCGACGTACAGTTCGTTGGATGTGCGCTACTCCAAGACAGCGAGTGCAGGATGTTTCACACAGCCGACACCTGCTTTGCAACAGCTGGGATTGGACAACTCCAATACCATGTGTTGTACCCCTCAGATGCTGCGGGCATTAGCAAACTTGGCATCTAAGCCATTAGACACAGGGGCATGTGCCGGATGCTGATGGTGGTCATCGCAGCCTGGGGGTCTAATGAAGGCTCCCAGGTCTGCCATCTTTGTACTCCTATTAAGCCCTGGAGGCAGGGCTTAAAAGGAGCAGGTCAGAAACACGATATACTGCAAAAGATGAATATTGCAGTATATTGTGCAAGTGATCGCTGGTTCTAGTCCCCTAGAAGGACTAATAATAAAAAAATAAGTTAACACAGGTAAATAAAAAGTTTATGTATAAAAAAAGTGAACATAACTCATATTACAGTGTCTGTAAAGAGACCGAACTATTACAATATGACGCTATTTAACCAGCACAGTGAACGCCGTAAAAATGAAAAGTGATCAAAAAAAAAGTCTCATGTACCCCAAAATGGTACCAATAGAAACTACAGCTCGCCCCACAAAAAAAACAAAAAAAACACACCACAACAAGCAGCCCTCATGGCTATGTCAATGGAAATAAAAAGTTACAGCCCTTGGAACGGGACAATGGAAAAATGAAAATAAAAAATTGGCTGTCTCCAAGGGGTTAAACAAGTGTTTTCATTCACAGCCAGCAAACATATCTTGAAAATGGTGAGGAAGGGACACAAGTTATAGAACTTTTAATTTATACAGCGATTACGTTTTAGTCACATTAAACTACAAAAACCCTTTCAGCGGCCACAAATCTTGTCATAGACCTGCTGCCAGCTTCCTATCCCTTCCCCCTCCTTCCACATGGGTCACCGAGAGGGAAGAATGACACGGTGGAGTCACTTACAGAAGGTAGGGATTTGTTATTTTACCTCTGGTTTAGCATTTTGTTAACAGAATTGTACTCCCTGGTAGAACAGGACAGGTTCTCCTTTTTCTAACATTCTAGATCTCCATTTTAGTATTGTCAGTACCGTATTTTCCGGACTATAAGGCGCACCGGATTATAAGGCGCACTTTCTATGAGCGCCTTGTAAGCAATCATGTTTCATATATAAGGCGCACTGGATTATAAGGCGCAGCACATTACCGTTAAATAAACCATTGCTCAGACTGCAAGTCAAAATTTATTACACTTTTTAACAATAACTTGCAACTGGTTCAGCTGTAATTGCAAATCAAAACGTTAAGGGTATGTGCACACACACTAATTACGTCCGTAATTGACGGACGTATTTCGGCCGCAAGTCCCGGACCGAACAGTGCAAGGAGCCGGGCTCCTAGCATCATACTTATGTACGACGCTAGGAGTCCCTGCCTCGCTGCAGGACAACTGTCCCGTACTGTAAACATGATTATACTACGGGACAGTTGTCCTGCAGCAAGGCAGGGACTCCTAGCGTCGTACATAAGTATGATGCTAGGAGCCCGGCTCCTTGCACTGTGTTCGGTCCGGGACTTGCGGCCGAAATACGTCCGTCAATTACGGACGTAATTAGTGTGTGTGCACATACCCTTACCGTACTTTTTCAGTTCATTCCTCCACCAGAAATCCATCAAATCCGTCATCTTCAGTGTCGGAGTTGAACAGTTGGGCGATTTCGGCATCAAGCATGGGGTCCTCCTCTTCATTATCCGAGTCGGTTTCGTTGCTGCTGCTAGGCTCTTCAGTGGTGATTCCAGCCTTCCTGAAAGCTCGGATGACACTGGAGACTGATACATTCTTCCAGGCATCCACGATCCACTGGCACATAGTGGCATAACTCGCACGGCGTTGCCTCCCTGTTTTGGTGAATGTGTGGTCACCTTCTGTCATCCAATGCTCCCATGCAGCTCGCAATTTAACTTTAAATGACCTGTTGATGCTGATATCTAGCGGCTGGAGCTCTTTGGTTAATCCACCAGGGATGACAGCAAGCTCCGAATTAGTTTTCTTCACTTGGGCTTTGACAGTATCGGTCAAGTGGGCGCGCATCGAGTCACAGACCAATAGGGATGGGGATTTGTGAAAAAAGCCACCCGGTCTCTTGACGTAGACCTCCCTCAGCCACTCACTCATCTTCTCCTCATCCATCCAGCCCTTTGGGTTAGCCTTAATGATGACACCAGCAGGAAAATTTTCTTTAGGCAAAGTCTTCCTCTTGAAAATTACCATGGGTGGTAGTTTCTGGCCATTAGCCTGACAAGCGAGAACTACAGTGAAAGATGACTTCTCATTTCCTGTGGTACGTATAGATATCGTACTGGTCCCTGTTTTCTCAACAGTACGGTTTACGGGGATATCGAAAGTGAGGGGAACCTCATCCATGTTAATAATGTGTTCTGGCTGGATATTCTTTTCATTTATCTTGGTTATGCAGTAGGTGCGGAAAATGGCCAGCTTCTCTTCATAATCCTTTGGTAATTGCTGGCACACAGTAGTTCTGGTGCGAATGGAGAGATGACGCCTTTGCATGAAACGAAAGCACCATGAAGGACCTCCTCGAAAGTCCTTGATCTCCATGTCACGTGCTAAAGCAGTGGCTTTGAGTCTAATAGAGACAGTGGAGACGCTTCTACATGCGTTTCTCTGTTCCATAACCCACTGTTCTATTTTGTCCTCCAACTGTGGCCACCTTGCTTTGTTTCCTCGGAAACTCAGTTTGGTCTTCTTTACTTGGCGGAGGTCATCTTCTTGTTTTCTCCACTTACGCACCATGGATTCATTAATGTTGAATTCTCTTGCAGCTGCCCTATTTCCATGCTCTACTGCATAACTTATAGCTTTAAGCTTGAAACCTGCATCATAAGCATGTCTCTTAACAGGAGGCATTTTTTGGGGTAGTGGGTATAGTTAACGCTAAAGCAAAGATATATTGCAAGGATCCTACAGAGCTGTAAGTATCACTCCGTGTGGCTCCTGATTACGGTGGCCGTAATGCTCAATCCATTTATGGATACTGTAAAAACCCAAGTGAAGAATAAATTCATAGGCGCACGGGGGGGAGGAGCATGGTGTGTGCTGTGGTATGCCGCCGCCGACCCCTGCCGCCCACGATAGAGGTAAAGGATCCTGTATGAACCCCTCTCTTTACTGTCGGGTTCATATATAAGGCGCACCGGATTATAAGGCGCACTTTCTATTTCTGAGAAATTCTCAACATTTTATGTGCGCCTTATAGTCCGGAAAATACGGTACGTTACCATTTAGGACACTAGATTACCTCTGTAAAGCTGAAGAAGAGTCCTACACCACCAAGGATTTTCAGGGCTTCACCCGCATGGTTCAACATTTTGTTGCCACATGTCTCACACTGAATGCCTTTAATATTGCACTCCTGAAAGTGAACAAGGAGGTTAGTAAGAACAGATATGCAGATGAACGAGGAGATGGGGGATGAATGATTGAGCCCATGTTTAAAAGGCTCCTTAAGAATCTTGCTGTTACTAGGCCTTGTGGAATCATTAAACGCATGACTTTTTGCCGCAAATAGAATGTAACAGGACTAGAGCTTAGAGGTCGTATCAACGTCCAGATTCTTAACTTTCAAATGATACCAGGTTTAAAGCTGTAGGTGCAAGATTTGGGGCACAGCAGTCGATTCCGCAGCACAGCTTACATGTCTTACATTGAAAGGGGTTAAACCTGCAGCATAATGAGCAGGCTGTGGATTAGAAGATTCGTAGCATGCTCATAATGGGGTGCAGATGAAGTTCTGAAAACCCCATCCACATATATTGTTCTATAAATTGCCATGTCTGAACATTATTACACAGGAAATACCTGCTCTATTGTTAAAAGGGGGATGTCCAGGTTGGGGGGCGTTTTTTTTTTTTTTGTTTGTTTTTTTTTTTATACGGATGACCTAGGCAGAAGGTTTGGACCACTGTATAACAGCCATGCTGCAGTTCTGAGCTGCAGTAACCCAGCATGGCCGCTATACTGTGACCGGAGCCATCCACTGCATTTCCGGTGCCCGGAACAGCTGATCGGTGCAGGGTCCGGGTGTGCATAGGTAATCAGTATAAAAAACAGTCCCCAACTTGAACAAACCGCTTTAAAGAGGACTGTCACTAGGTCCTACAAAGCGAGTTAGTATTCTCACCTAATAGCCGCTGCGTCTCAGAGTCCAGCGGTGTTGGTCTTGTACTTGGGTGTCGTCCCTTCACTGAGCTATGGACCCCTCTATATTTAGCAATACATATGGAACTTACTCTCTGGCTAGCCAAGTGGGTTTGGCCGCCAGCCCCTCAGTGGGTGGAGCTACCACGGGGGCCTCTGACACATCAGCGTGAGGCTGCTTCCTAAAAAGTGTCTTCAGCTTGCGTCATCGCGTGAGTCAGTCCTCAGCCAGTGGTCTCATGCGATGACGCTAGCTGAAGACTGACTTTAGGAAACAGCCTCACGCTGATAGGTCAGTGTCAGAGGCTCAGTGGTAGCTCCACCCACTGAGAATGGCTGGCGGCCAAACCCATTTAGCTAGCCAAAGAGTAATTTCCATATTTATTGCTAAATATAGAGGGGTCCATAGCGCAGTGAATGGACGACACCCAACTACAAGACAAACACCGCTGGACTCCGCAGTCTCACCCAATAGCCGCTGTGTCTCTAACTTACTTTCACCTAGTGACAGTCCCTCTTTAGAGCGGTTGTCCAGGTTGGGGGCGTTTTTTTTTTAATTCTAGTGACAGGTCCTCTTTAAGTGAGGCACACATTTTTTGGAATTATAGGTAGACAGGTTGTTTATTTAAACGTTTTATAATATACCTATATAGTGCAGTGTCCCCTGGGGATGGCATTTTTTTTTTTTTTTTTTTAAGTTTTATGTTTTGATTATTCTTGCTATTTCATCTGTACTTTAAGCAACACTTATTCGGTGTGTGACGAAGGTACCAGCTGTATTGCACCAAGTAAAATGTCTGACATGCTCATTATTTGCTGGGTTGTTTTGTTGGTTAATTATATTTAAGGGTATGTTCACACGCTTAGGGTATGTGCACACACACTAATTACGTCCGTAATTGACGGACGTATTTCGGCCGCAAGTCCCGGACCGAACACAGTGCAGGGAGCCGGGCTCCTAGCATCATAATTATGTACGATGCTAGGAGTCCCTGCCTCGCTGCAGGACAACTGTCCCGTAGTGTAATCATGTTTACAGTACGGGACAGTTGTCCTGCAGCGAGGCAGGGACTCCTAGCATCGTACATAAGTATGATGCTAGGAGCCCGGCTCCTTGCACTGTGTTCGGTCCGGGACTTGCGGCCGAAATACGTCCGTCAATTACGGACGTAATTAGTGTGTGTGTGCACATACCCTTAACAAAACACGGCTGTAAAACACAGAGCTGGTTTCAAGGGAATACAGCCTCTGATTTTTCAAGGATGTTTTGAGCAGTTTTTCTATTGACCCAATGAAAAACTGCTCCAAAAATGGCTCAAGAAGTGACATGCACTTCTTTTTTAGGGGGCGTTTTTAAAAACTGCCGCGTAAAAAAACGCCCCGTGGGAATGGAACACCGTTTATCCCATTGAAATCAATGGGCAGATGTTTGGAGGCGTTCAGCCCCCGTATTTTCAGCCGTTTTTCTGGGCGTTTACGGGCCAAAAATAGGATGTGTGTACATACCCTAACAGTACTGTGGAAGAGAGATCGGTTTTTCTGCGGTATTATCTGATAAGGCCATGGCTACACGAAGACTTTTTGTAATACTACCGATTGATCTTGACTATTGAGTCACAGCTGCTGTCTACAAAATGTCATGCAACTGAACGTATTTATGTGGCCCGCAGCTGCAGCTCAATAGTTAAACTCAATCAGTAGTAGCGCTACAAAAAGTCTCAGCGTAGCCCTGGACTTACCCATCTCTGCTAATACGAGTCAAGAATGGAAACAATTGAAGACAGTCCACAAGATATGAGACCGCTCACGTCTTTGCAATGCGAAAACTCTTCTTTGAATTGTGCAAGTCTGTCTGTGGTGTTCAACCAGCCACAACAGTTGAGATTCTTCTCCATTTCTCTCCTGGTCACATTGCCCATACTAGTCCATGCTTCATTCAGAAACCGCTCCTGCAAAAACCAAAAACGTAGTGAAGGTCACAGCGGAGGTGCGGAAACTCAGGGCACCCAAAATGCAAGGTTTCTAACAGGCACGCCACGAATTGTTATACTGACAGTTTACAGTAGAGGGGAGAGAAAAGGTTTCTAATTTAATATGTGGCTATAAAACCCTACAGACTAGAATATCTAAATTTCCTCTTCAAGTAATACATTATTCCCTGTTATCAGCCATGGAGAGGATTACTGAAGTGTTCTTCAACGGCACAACGGACATGAAGTCTAGAAAGAAAAAAAAAAAAAAAAAAAAGTCTGCCCCCATGATCACGACGATCGAATTTCTGCAATTCAGGTAATTTCCTAAAGCATTTACATAGAGGTGTGCATCAGATTTGCAGATTGACTTATAATGCAGCACTAAAAACCTCGAGCGAGACTGACCGTGCTAAGAAATGACGCTTACCTGTTGAGATCTATTCAAAGCCAAGCAAGAGCACGAGACCACCAGTTGAAAAATAAAGATGAGAATTAACACCACCATGTACTGACCTTCAAGTTAAGGATGCCGGAACCAGGTACTATTCACCAAGAACGTTCCCCTTAATCACCCCCCACCCCCCCAACTACATTCACTTTAATAATAAAAATTATTTCTTCAACTAGTTAAAAAGCTTGATGAGAAATGCTCAGTGTTTTGTTACACTTTATCTCCTCTTAAATAGGTTGTCTCTTCCCTTTCCAGGGCATATGGACATCATAAAAGGGGCTCACCTCAACCCCCCCCCCCCCACTCATCTGGGAGCCAGAACGCAGAGCTGCTCTGTACGGGTATGTACACACGTAGCGTAAACACTGCAGATTTTCTGCAACGGATTGGATTGTGGAAAATCTGCAGCGTAATACAGTAGCAGCAGCAGAGTAGATGAGGTTTGAACAAATCTCATCCACACGCTGCAGGTAAAAAAAAAAAAAAAAAATCAGCTGAATTAAGCTGCGATGCATTTTATTTCTTTTTTTTTTAATTTGCAGCATATCAATTTATGCTTCGGAATTGCTACTTTTCTGTTGTGGGTTTTCCCCACTAAATTCAACCGGGAGGTAAAACCTGCTAAAAATGTATTTTTGCGACAAAAGCGGTGATTCCACTGCAAAAATCGTAACTCAGGAGGGGGGAAAAAAAATAAATTAAAGCATAGTTACCCCGGCCTCCGTAGTCATGGTGACGCATCCCTTAGTTTTCCATCCAGGCCAGCCTCCTGGGATGACGCTTTATCCCATGTGACTGCTACAGCCAATAACAGTTGGCGACCGGCTTTTTAGTTGGCTTCCGGACAGAATTCCCTGCAGGTTCCGGGCGGATATGACGTGTACTTTTATGCAGCGTATCCGCCCTGTGTGAACATGGCCTAAAAGAACTTGATATGGTCTCCTTGTAATGGACTACTTGCTATGACTATTTAGATAGCGATTCTTATAGGGCAATATTGTAACTAATAAGTCTATCTTTCTTTAATCTTATCCTAGGGGAGGACAGATGCCAGGTGGTGCCTAGAAATTTTCTACTGGTGCCCTATTTTTTGGGATTTTCCATTTTCTACTTAAAAGTAGTCTAGCAGGCCACTACAGTCTTCTTGTCCATACTCATATTCTAGAAGATATTCTGACTGGTCATCATGGCTTATGGTACTATAAATCATTAGCCCCATTATACCCCTGAGGATGCTACGTGTGTAGCGAAACATGTCGGGGGGGGGGGGGGGGGGGGGGCTCTAGTGCTTTTTATTTCAATGTTAGGCCAGCAGTAACTGCTACGGTCAGCGGTAGAACGTACGACTGCCGCTGTCCTGCTTAGTTGCACTCGTTTCACTTCTCTACGTCTCTTCGTATACTATTCTTGTTGGTCTGCTTTGGTTACTTTTAAACTACACGTATGTCCCAGTATTGTCCTTTTAGTTAGACTTAATAAAAGTAAAATTTTAGTCCTACACATCTAGTGATAGCTGGGAAAGCTGGGTATTTGTGTGCGTTCGCACGTGTTTTTTCCCCCAGACATTACATATCACACAACTGGTTATGAATAGGACTTAAAGGATACAATAAACAGCATCACTTGATGATGACTAACGGCTCCGATTAATCCAATGATGGCAATTAGTAGTAAGAAGACTCCAATTGCTATGACTCCCCCGATAATGTGGAGACTGGACACTATTCCAAAGCCTTTGCCCCATGCTGCCACTCCAATTAACAAGAGGCCCACCAGCTGAAAGAAACAAAGAAGTACAGTTAACATACATGTATAAACCCACAAATTTCCACATTTCACTGTAGCTCTAACCCAAAGGGTACGTTCACACACTTAGCAAAAAACGTCTGAAAATACGGAGAAAACAGAAGTTTTTTAATCAAACTCACGTTTTGTTTTTTTATAGCCGTTTTTTCTAGAGTCAACGAAAAACGGCTCAAGAAGTGACATGCACTTTTTGCGGGTGTTTTTCAAAACGGCTACGTAAAAAAACACCCCGTCGGAACAGAACGCAGTTTTTCCCATAGAAATCAATTGGCAGATGTTTGGAGGTGTTCTGCTTTCAATCTTTTGGCTGCTTGGAGGCCGTTTACAGCCCGAAAATAAGCCGTGTGAACACATCCAAACAGCATACCTAACTTTTCAGGTGACTTTTTGGGATAAGCGGTCTTGTGTGTACATGAGGAATAACACCATTTCTGGCTATTATATGACTTGTATTCTGCATTATTTTTTCTCCTCGCAGTTTTCCCACTCTGCATGCGCTCTCTCTAAGCTAGTGGGCAGAGCCTAATGGCTATCTGGTCTTCTATACACCGAAGAGAACATCCTGCCTCCCCATCATACATGCATGCACTGCAGCAGCGGTTGTAAATGCCACGCTCTGCGTGACAGCTCTAGATGCCAATCAGGATACTGCTAGAGCTGTCACTCAGAGGAGAGTGGCAGGGCTTGCAGCGCACATCAAGTCCTACCTGGATGGCACTTGCGATCAGCGTGCAGTTTGTTCCTTTTACGGTGATTGGGGGGGGGGGGGCAATCGGTGACAATGTAGTAAAAGAAAATAGTTAATAAATTGCTCATTTCACTTTGGGCTGCTTAAAAGGGAGTAGATCACATATATGTTTTTGTACCAATTAAAACCAGATACTGAAACACTTTTCTAATGGTATATTTTTATTCTATTTTATTTATATGATTATGGGGCAGCCAACCTGCCTGAGCACCTGCTCTGCAAACAGCAGTTCATGGATTTGCTTTATAGCAGCCACATGGACATAGAAAACCGGGGTTGAAGACAACTTATTGACTGCTACATTAGAGTGTTGTGGGCATGCTTTGTGACGTGCGCAGAGATCACTGTGCAGGGGAGCGTGGTCCATCACCTATTGCCAATGGTGGATCCTGTGATATCTTCCTCCAGCTTTATAACAGAGGTGTTAGGCTTCGTTCACATCTGCGTCAGGGCTCCATTCAGGCGTTCCGTCGGAACGGAACCCTGACTGAAACCATAGGTTTACATCACCATTGGTTTCCGTTTATCTCCGTTGTACAAGGGTTCCGTCGTTTTGACGGAAGCAATACCGTAGTTGACTGCGCTATTCATTTAGTGAAAACAACGGAACCCTTCGGCTGGGTTCACACGACCTATTTTCAGGCGTAATGGAGGCGTTTTACGCCTCGAATTACGCCTGAAAAGACGGCTCCAATACATCGGCAAACATCTGCCCATTCATTTCAATGGGTTTGCCGACGTATTGTGCCGACGACCTGTCATTTTATGCGTCGTTGTCAAAAGACGGTGCGGAAAATAACAGCCTCGTCAAAGTGCAGGACACTTCTTGGGACGTGGGAATCCAAAGAAGAACAGCTCCAAATTACATCCGTAATGGACGCCCCGCAAAACGAGAGTACCAGCAATTACGTCTGAAATTCAGGAGCGGTTTTCTCCCGAAAACAGCTCCGTAATTTCAGACGTAAATGCAGTTATCGTGTGCACATACCCTTACACAGCAGAGACAAACGCAAACCATTTACACTGGATCCATCACCATTAAAAAAAAATAATGGTGATGCAAACGGAAACCTATGGTTTCTGTTTGTTTCAGTCCGGGTTCCATTTGGAAGGAAAGCTCTGACGGAACATCAGAACGGGACCCTGACGCAGATGTGAACGAAGCCTTACCTTTAGGGCGGATTCAGACGAACGTGATAGTTTTGCGCGCGTGGCAGCAGCGTGTGTCCTGTGCATATGGATGCGCGGCTGCATGCTTTTCGCGCAGCAGCCATCTTTATGACACTCCTTTTGGATGTTGGTAAACAGAAAAGAACGTGGTGCTTTTCTGTTTACATTCATTCTTTTACTGTTGTTGCGCGAACGCCGCGCGTCCCACGGAAGTGCTTCCGTGGGGTGCGCGTGATTTTTCACGCACCCATTGACTTCAATGGGTGCGTGATGCGCGAAAAACGACTAAATATAGAACATGTCGTGAGTTTTACGCAGCGGACTAACGCTGCGCAAAACTCACGGACTGTCTGCACTGCCCCATAGACTTGTATAGGTCCGTGCGACCCGCGTGAAAACAACGCGGGCTGCACGGATGAAAATCATGCTCGTGTGAATCCGCCCTTATTGTTATTCTGCCCGTTTTGTTAATGAGGTGACTACTGAGAAGGGATCTCTACAGAACAGGAAGAGTCAGTCTATTATGAAATTTGCAATAATTCAGGATTTCTTTTTTTTTTTTAAATATGTAATAGAACGACACAAAAAATAAAAAATGTAAAGCTATGTTTAACAAAAAACAAAATACATCACTTTCTGACAATACATTCCCTTCAACACTCCGCTACAAACACTACCAACTGGTAGGTAGCCAATACCTAAAGGCGACCATATTATTGTACACAAATCAGCTGACCAGTAGCATATTATAACTGGATCACCTAATGATTGTGAGGAGACATTGCAAAGTCCAGAGCCCGACAGATAACTAGGATTTATGATATTTGTTTGGTGGTTGCTCCCAGGCACATAAACCTGGTTTTTTTTTTATGTGTGCTAACCGCAGTTTTGCGGATAGCACAAGGTCCCATTTATTTCTGTGGCCGCATGCACATGCCTGTGATGTTCACGGATCTACGTGGGGGCCGCAAAAACTCAGAACATGTCACTTTACAGTCCGTATTTGTGGCGCTCACTCGCCCATTGTGCATGACTGTCCCTGCATTTTTAGTTTTTTTTGCAGATCCGTGAATACTAATGACACACTGATGCAGATCCAAAAGGTTTTTGCGGACTAATGGACTGCAAAATAAATCAAATATATATATTCTGGACAAGGTAGGATCAGGATGCACTCTGAACTAGAAAACACATGTTGTATGTACTTTTCCCGTCTATTGAATGGAAAAACAAAACCCAAGGTCGCATTCTAGTACTTGCCAGGCCCGTCAATACAAAAGACCAGTGAAATAATCTGTGACACTGATGAAGAGCAAAGCACAAAAGGACAAAAGTCACACGAGAAACCAAACAAATAATACTGAAGAAGGGACAAGTTAAAGTAAACGTGCACAAATTCCTATCTGCTGAAAGGTCAGAGAAAATATTGAGGAGGGGAGGGGGGTGAGCCCCCCCCCCCCCCACTGACGGCTTGTCTTGCAAGGGAGGGCCTGTTGAGCAAAGGCATGGCTGTGTATCTCTCAGATCGGAGCTGGAGTGACTTGATGCTCTGAGCTTTTAGTTCTAGTGATTGATGTTATGACATCACAAAAAAATAATTTGTTAAAAGGTACAAATTTACTTTAAAAGAAATTCATCACAGAGGGGACTCAAAAGGGTATCGATACAGGATATACTGCCCGGGTCCATAGAGGAAATATCCAACATTTTAGTAAATCATGATCTGTAGGCTGGGTTCACATTGTACGTATTTATGGACTTCTCAAACGCAGCCTGTGAATCCAGCCGTAGGGTAGTCAGAAGTATGACAATTGACTTTGGCAGCAGGAAAGAAGGAGGTAACCATCGGCATGGTGTAAAGGACCAGTACACCCTTCTAGGTTATTTCATAGGGAAAAAAGTGGCAACGGGTTCTCTCAAAGTGGAATGCCAGTTGGGTGCTTGACATGCCAACTAGGCGGACACTTGCCGCTTTATCAGGTTCTTATTACTAGGACCGCACTCTCTGAGCTGTATGTAAAGCAGTCATTTGTGTGACTACTTTGTGATGTCTAACAAAAGGGAAATTCAGGAGACACAGCGACCAGTTTACCAGCATAAAGTTAATGTATAATTTCTATAGCACGCAGGAAACTTTACCCTCCACACTCACAATAATGTACAATAACATTGGGAAAGGCCTCCTTGCTTACATCTGATTTAATGTATGGCATTCACATGGACCGTTCATACAGAAGTGTGAATGAAGCCTTATATCATGGAATCTAGGGCTGGACACCTTCATGTACGAGAAAGAATGTAAGAAAGACCGCAGGCACACACACAGGCCTAACTAGTCCCCAGAAACACTGCTCACTCACGCCTTTCTACCAAAATAACCATTCCTTCTCAGTCTTCATGCATAAGAAAAACTAAAAGACAACCAAATCCACATCCACGTGAGATTGTTGAACGTCCAATTCCAAAACCATGGACTGGTCCCCCACTTTGCAGATGTACAGCCTCCACTCTTCTGGGAAGGTTTTCCACTAGATTTTGACACATGGCTGCAGTTATTCTCAACTAATCAGGAGATTACAGATAAAGTCCGGCTTACCACTGGTATTATAATTCACCCTAAAGGTGTTGCATTCCGGCTGAGGGGTCTGTGCAGGTCAGTGAAGTTCTTCATGCAAAAAATAGGAAAAGGCCTTCTCCAAATTGCTGTCAAAGAGATGGAAATGTACAACATTCTAGGAATTCCAGCTCCAGACTCCTCCACAAAAATTTAGAGTTGGTAATAGGTTCTCAGGCAGAGAACAAGGTGGCTCAAGAAGGGCAGAAATAAGAAAGTGAAAGGTGAAGTCTTATGTCAAACGCCATGTTGAAGGCCGCCAAGCTGGCCACCACATTCAGGCGGAGAATCAGTGCAAAGCAGGATGAGATTGTGAAAAAAGCCAAGCTCGCTGACCACTCTAACTCCTATTCACCTTTATGGAAGTAACAGAAGCAGAAAGAGCAGCTGAGCAGTTTCCCGAATCCCATCCTGCGCTCTACTTGCATGTGGCAGCGGCTGCCTCACCAGACAGCACGGGTCGGGGGACCCCCATTCGGAAGATAGGTGCACATCTCAGAGGTGGGACCCGCATTTAAGGTATATCCTGTGGATATGCCATTAATGTCTGTCGTGAGACCACCCCTTTAAATGGCATGTTGTCCTCCCACGTAGATATGCTGTGGAAGTCTGCCCGTTTCCTACCCAGAACAAGCAGGGAAAACCATCAAAATATTTGCACCAAATGGTGCATGTATGCACCAAACCTAACCAGGTTTTCCCACAATTGACATTTATCACCTATCCACAGAATAGGTGATAAATTATTGCTAATTTGACTTGCAAAAGATGATCTTATTTTTATATATGTGTTCAGACGCTTTGTTTGAGAAAAAAAAAAAAAAAGAAGAAGAAAGGGGAACTTCTCTAGTTAGGTTTCATTATCTAATAGCCTACAGCTCTGGTCTCCAACCTGTGGCTTTCCAGCTGTTGCAAAACTGCCTGTAGAAGGGCACGCTGTGAGCTGTAGTTTCATAATAGCTGGAGAGCCGCAGGTTG
This sequence comes from Rhinoderma darwinii, assembly GCF_050947455.1. NCBI lineage: Eukaryota > Metazoa > Chordata > Amphibia > Anura > Rhinodermatidae > Rhinoderma > Rhinoderma darwinii. The sequence goes on from NC_134688.1 coordinate 98,803,557, forward strand.
GAGATCACTGCTTCACAGAGTAACTTAAAGGGGTATTCCCCTCTCATATTTATTTCATGACCATAAATGCCTGATAAGTGCAGGTCCCACATCTATCTTGAGAGCGAGTCTCACTTGACCCTGTCCCATTTTCACGGATCCCCATAGACTTGAGTCTATCGAGGGATACGTAAAAACAGGAGAAAATAGGACATGTTCTATTTTTCAAAAGGACCCTTCACGTGGTCCGCATAATCGCCCCCTTTGAAACACATGCGTTAGTGTGATGGCCGTTGTTTAACTCCTTCCCGACTGCCCACCGTCTTTTGACGCCAGCCGGTGCAGGTCCCCAGCCTACGATGACGTCTTTTGGCGTAACTTACAGCTCCTGATCTCAGAGGAGCCTACTGAACACAGCTGGGGGTCGGAAAACATTCGGACACCAGCTGTTTAAATCTTAGATCGCCGCGGTCCTTGACCGCAGCATGATCAGAGGAATTCCCCTCTGATCGTATCACTGGGATTACGGTGATGTGATCAAACACTGGGGAATCCCTCTGCAGTCAGCCCTGGGACCTACAAAGGACCCCAGGGCTGTCTTTTCCGTTTGCCTGCTGTTCGGGCACACTATGTGCTGCCCAATCAGCAGCCTGTGTCATAGAGACAAAGTGTAATGTATTAGAATACAGGAGTATGCTAATACATTACAAGTAAAAAATAAAGTTACAAATAAAGTTATCCCTTAATGGGATTTAGAAAAAAATAAAAGTCCCAAAAAAAGGTTATTATTTTGCATAAAATATATTTTATTGCCCCCATATTATAGAAAAAAATAAATAAAAAATCTGCACATATTCGGTATCTACACGACCGTAATAATTTGACAAAATTAATTTAACAGGTTATTTAGCGTGAAACGTGAACAGGATAAAAAAAAAATAAAGAATAGCAATGCAGAGAATCGCTTTTTCCTATATTCACGCTGTAAAAAAATATTATTATTTTTTACCCCAAACTGCGTGGAAAAAAAAATACTATTTCTCTCACATAAAACAAGACCTCATACAGCCACGTCAACTAAAAAATAAAAAGTTATGGCTGCTGAAAGGCAGAGAGGCAAAAACAGAAAAATGTAGCCGGTCATTAACCCCTTAAGGACAGCCTATTTTGGCCTTGTGGACACAGCCTATTTTTGCAAATCTGACATGTGTCACTTTATGTGGTAATAACTCCGGAATGCTTTTGCCTAGCCAAGCGATTCGGAGATTGTTTTCTCGTGACATGTTGTACTTTATGATATTGAAAAAATTTCGTCGTTAAATTCAATATTTATTTGTAAAAAACACCAAAATTTAGAGAAAATTTGCAAAAATCTGCATTTTTCTAAATTGTAATGTATCCGCTTGTAAAACAGATCGTAATACCACACAAAATAATTACTAGTTGACATTTCCCATATGTCTACTTTATGTTTGCATCATTTTTTGAACGTGCTTTTATTTTTCTATGACCTCACAAGGCTTAGAACTTTAGCAGCAATTTCTCGCATTATCAAGAAAATTTCAAAAGGCTATTTTTTCAGGGACCAGTTCAGTTCTGAAGTGGCTTTGAGGGCCTTATATATTAGAAACCCCCTATAAAACACCCCATTTTAAAAACTGCACCCCTCAAAGTATTCAAAACCACATTCAGAAATTATTTTAACCCTTTAGGCATTTCACAGGAAATAAAGCAAAGTAGAGGTGAAATTTACAAATTTCTATTTTTTTTTTACTAAATTCATTTGTAATACAGTTTTTTCTGTAACACAGAAGGTTTTACCCAAGAAATGCAACTCAATATTTATTGCCCAGATTCTGCAATTTGTAGAAATATCCCACATGTGGCCCTAGTGTGGTAATGGACTGAAATACCGGCCTCAGAAGCAAAGGAGCACCTAGTGGATTTTGGGGCCTCTATTTTATTAGAATATATTTTAGGCACCATGTCAGGTTTGAAGAGGTGTTGTGGTGCCAAAACAGTGGAAACCCCCCAAAAGTGACCCCATTTTGGAAACTACACCCCTCAAGGAATTTTTCAAGAGGTATAGTTAGCATTTTTAGCCCACAGGTTTTTTGCTAAATTTATTGGAACTGGTCTGTGAAAATGAAAATCTACTTTTTTTCTGAAAAAACATTACGATGTTTTAGTTTTTACAAGGAATAAAGGAGAAAATGCACCCCAACATTTGTAAAGCAATGTCTCCCGATTACGGCAATACCCCATATGTGGTAATAAACTGCTGTTTGGACCCACGGCAGCGCTCAGAAGGGAACGAGGGCCATTTGGATTTTGGAGCGCAGATTTTGCTGCATTGGTTTTCGGTGCCATGTCGTGTTTGCAAAGCCCTGGAGGGACCATAACAGTGGAAACTCCCCAAAAGTGACCCCATTTTGGAATCTACACCCCTCAAGGAATTTTTCTAGGGGTGTAGTGTGCATTTTGACCCTACACGGTTTTTGCTGAACTTATGGGAATTATGCCGTGAAATTGAAAATCTAAATTTTTTTCTAATAAAATGTAGTTTTAGTTCAGATTTTTTCATTTTTACAACAGATAAAGGAGAAAAAACACCCCAATATTTGTAAAGCAAACTCTTCTGAGCACAGCAATACCCCATATGTGGTAATAAACTGCTGTTTGGACACATGGCGGAAGTTAGAAAGGACGGAGTGCCATTTGACTTTTGGAGCTCAAGTTTTGCTGGAATGGTTTGCGGCCCCATGTCACATTTGCAAAGCCACTGAGGTGCCAAAATAGTGCAAACTCGGCAAAAGTGACCCCATTTGGGAAACTATACCCCTCGTGGAATTTATCTAGCGGTATAGTGAGCATTTTGACCAGTTTTTTTGCTGAATTATTGGGATTATGCAGGGAAAATGAAAATCTACATTCTTTCCACTAAAATGTTGAATTGTTTTCATTTTAACAAGGAGTAAAGGAGAAAAAGCGCCCCAACAATTATAAAGCAATTTCTCCCGAGTACGGCAATACCCCACATGTGGTTATAAACTGCTGCTTGGATACACCGCAGGGCTCAGAATGGCAGGAGTGCTACTTGGCATGTAGATTTTGGTTGATTGTTTTTTGGGCGCCATGTCGCATTTGCAAAGCCCCTGAAGTACCCGTACAGTAGAAACCCCTGAGAAGTGACTCCATTTTGGAAACTTTACCCCTCAGGGTAATCATCTAGGGGTGTACTGAGCATTTTGATCCCACAGGTGTTTCATAGATTGTTTTAGAATGAGGCAGTGAAAATGAAAAATTATTTTTTTTCCCCAAAAATATGTAGGGGATACATATTTAGGTCCCCATGTGTGGACCTAAACTGCTGTTTGGGCACATGGCAGAGCTCAAAATGGAAGGAGTGCCATGTGGCTTTTAGAGCACAGATTTTGCTGGACTGGTGTAGGGGCGCCATGTCGCATTTGCAGAGTAAAGTGTAAAAGTCTGAGAAGTGACCCCATTTTGTAAACTACACCCCTCAAGGCATTTATCATTTGCCTGGACATATGACAGGGCTTAGGAGTGAAAGGCGCATGTGAGACCTATTTTGGCGATTTTCGCACCATTAGCCCACAACGGCAGGGCTCTGAGGTCAAATAGTAAAACAAACCCCCAAGTAGTGACCCCCATTTTGGAAACTGCACCCCTCAAGGCATTTTGACCACACAGGTTTTTTTTTTTCTATTAGAAATGAATGCTCAGTGGATGGTGCAAAGTGAAAATTTCCACAGGTATGTGCCATTTTAGTGCACAATATTTTGTGCCCAGTTAGTGCCACTGAAGATAAATACCTCAAACTGTTAACCGGGTTCGGCGATGCCATATATGTGGACGTACACTGCTGCTTGGGCACGCTGCAGGGCACGCAATTTGGCTTTTGGAGCGTGGATTTTGCTCGCTAGTTGTTTTGTTTGGCGTTTTACTGGTATTTCAGTTATGATGTGGGGGCATATGTAAGCTGTGCGGAGAACATTAGGGGTATAATAAGAGGGTATAATAATGGGGTAAATAAATAATTATCCACAGATGTGTGGCCTGTGTCGCACTGATAAATGGCGCCCGATCTTATCCGCTTTTGGACACTTTGCATTGCTATATTCTGAGAGCCAAAACGTCTTTATTTTTTCTCCACCGGAGCCGTGTGAGGGCTTATTTGTTGCGGGACAATCTGTAGATCTCATTGGCACCATTTTGGGGTACATGTGATTTTTTGATCACTTTGTATTTCATTTTTTGGGCAAGAAAGGTGACCAAAAACCTGCAATTCTGATGTTTTTTTATTATTTCTTTTTTTCGGCGTTCGCTATGCGCTATGAATGACAATTTTACGTTATTCTGCGGGTCGGTACGATTACGGCGATAACACACACACACACACATATATATATATATATATATATTTTATTTTTTTCTTATGCTTTGAAGCGTCTGCACGATAAAATCACTTTTGTTTCAAACAATTTATTTTTTTGTGTCACCATATTCTGAGAGCCATAACTTATTTTTCCGTCAAAAAAGCGGTGGGAGAGCTTGTTTTTTGCAGGACGGGCTGCGTTTTTTAATGGTAGAATTTTGGGGTACATGCAACTTTTAGATCCCTTTTTTTATTCTGTTTTGCGAGGGGTAGTGACTAACAAACAGCGATTCTGGAATAGTTTATTTAATTTTTTTACGGTGTTCACCGTACGGGTAAAATAGCGTGATATTTTTATAGTTGGGGTTGCTACGGACGCGGGGATACCACATATGTGTACTTTTTTTAATGTTTTTTGGTTTTTCCTATAATAAAAGACTTATTATAGGAAAAAAGGCTGTTAGTGTTTTTTTAACATGAAACTTACTTTTTTACAACATTTTTATTAACTTGTTTTAACTTTTTTTTTTTTAGTCCCACTAGGGAACTTGAAGGCATGAAGCCCTGATCGCTATTCTAATACACTGCACTACCTACATAGTGCAGTGTATTAGAGCTGTCAGCTATTCACTGACAGCAAGCCTATTAGGCTTCGCCTCCCGGCGGGGCCTAATAGGCTTCCGTACTAGGAAGAGATTGTTAGGCTATGGTTGCGATAGCAACCATCGGAACACCCACGGGTGCCGATGGTTGTCATTAGCAACCATAGGGTACGATCTAAGGGGTTAATCGGCCGGATCGGAGCCTTGTTCCGGTCCTGGCCGTTAGGGCACGATGTCAGCTGTGACAAACAGCTGACACCCGCGCCCGTGGCAACCATCGTGGTTGCAGACAGGCTACAAGACACTTCGATGCATCGATCACGTTGATCGATGCATCGAAGGAGTTAATCGGCCGGATCAGAGCCTAGCTCCGGTCCTGGCCGTTGCAGAGGGGCGTCGGACAGCCGATTCCCGGCGGTGATAGCGCTGGCTCAAGCTGAGCCAGCGCCATCACATACACTACGTCATGGAGCTGTGATTGGTCAGTCTGCTTTGACTGACCAATCACAGCGATCGCCGGCAGGAGACCGCTGTGAATGGTCCCCTGCCGTCTTACTGTGCCGGTCAACTGTCATAAACAGTTGACGACACAGTTCTGTCATCTTGTCCTTTGACAGGGTGACATAAATTAGCCAGGACGTGCCGGTACGTCCCTGTGCCTTAAAGCACTTCAATGCAGGACGTACCGGTGCGCTAAGGTGTTAAAGAGGCTCTGTCACCAGATTCTCAAATCCCTATCTCCTATTGCATGTGATCGGCGCCGCAATGTAGATAACAGTAAAGTTTTTTTTTTGTTTTTTTAAAACGTTCATTTTTGGCCAAGTTATGATCTATTTTATATATATATGCAAATGAGCTTTGAAATAGACAACTGGACGTTTTTTTTCGTTATGTCCAACTGGGCGTGTATTGTGTTTTTAACTGGGCGTGTTTATGTATATGACGCTGACCAATCAGTGACCAGTCAGCGTCAACACTCCTCTCCATTCATTTACACAGCACAGCGTTCTTACTAGAATGATGTGCAGCCACATACACAAGTGTCCTGATAATAAATACACATGAAATCCAGCCTGGACGTCATGTGTACTCAGAATCCCGACACTTCTGAATCTTTTCTCTGAGATTTCCAGCAAGGGAAACGAAATCTCGTTTACCTCGTAATCTCACGAGATTACGCGTGGCTTGCTGGAATCTCACAGAAAAGAGTCAGAAGTGTCAGGATTCTGAATACACATGACGTCCAGGCTGGATTTCATGTGTATTCATTATCAGGACACTTGATTAACCCCTTCCCGACATTTGACGTACATGTACGTCATGGAAAGTACTGACTTCCCGCATCTTGCCGTACATGTACGTCAAACGTTTGGCACCGGCTCAGAAGCTGAGCCGGTCCCATCATCACCGGATCTCAGCTGTATCTTACAGCTGACATCCGACTGTAACGGCGGGGACCGAAATTAGCTTCGATCCCCGCCATTAACCCCTTAAGTGCAGCGCTCAAACGCGATCGCTGCACTTAAGGTGTTTGCAGCTCATCGGAACCCCAGTAATGAAATTGCCGGGGTTCCGGTGGCTGCAATGGCAACCGGAGGCCTAATACTGGCCTCCCGGTCTGCCTAGCACCGAAGCCGGTCAAGATCCGCCCGGCGGCGGAGCCTGATCGGCTTCCGTAGCTGCCGGCAAGATGGCGCCGGGTCAGGAGCTGATCCGGCGTCATCAGCGGTGGAAGTCAGCTGTACTGTACAGCTGACATCCACCTGTAACGGCAGGAACCGGAGCTAGCTCCGATCCCTGCCATTAACCCCTTCGATGCAGCAATCGAAAGCGATTGCTGCATCGTAGCGGTTACAAGCAGATCGCCAGCCCTGACAGGCAATCGGGACTGGCGACTGCTGTTATGGCAACAGGAGACACAATGGTCTCCTGCTCTGCCATTACGGAAGCCGATTTAGGCCCCGCCGGGAGGCGAAGCCTAAACGGCTTGCTGTCAGTGAATGACTGACAGATCTAATACATTGCACTACATAGGTAGTGCAATGTATTAGAAAAAAAAAAATCTGACCGTTGGACCTTCAAGTCCCCTAGTGGGACTTGAGAAAAAGTGTAAAAAAAGTATAAAAAAAGTGTAAAAAAAAGTGCAAAAAAATAAAAGTTTGAAAACAATAAAAGTTTCAAGTAATCAAATAACACACAATCCCCCTTTTACTCTTATCAAGTCCTTTATTATTGAAAAATAATAATAATAAACCATATGTATTTGGTATCGCCACGACCGTAACGACCGGAGGTATCAAAATATTATATTATTTATTGCACGCGGTGAACAGCGTAAAAAAAACCCGTAAAAAACGTTACCAGAGTTTCTGTTTTTTAGTCACTTTGCCCTACAAATATTACAATAAAAAGTGATCAAAAAGTCGCACGTATCCAAAAATGGTACCTATAAAAACTATAGCTCGTCCCGCAAAAAACAAGCCCTCATACAACTCCGTCGACAAAAAAATTAAAACGTTATGGTTCTCACAACTTGGCGACAGAAAAAATACATTCTTTTTACAAAAGTAATTTTATTGTGCAAAAAGTTGTAAAACATAAAAAAGTTCTATAAATGAGGTATCGCCGGAATCGTACTGACCCGCAGAATAAAGGTAACATGTAGTTTATAATGCGTGGTGAACTCTGTATAAAAAAAAAACAAAAAAAGCTGTGCCAGAATTGCGTTTTTTGGTTTACCTGGCATCCCAAAAAATAGGATAAAAGGTGATCAAAAAGTCACATGTACCCCAAAATGGTACCAATAATAACTACAGCTCGTCCCGCAACAAACCAGCCCTCATACCGCTACGTCTATGAAAAATAAAATTAGTTATGGCTCCAATAAGTCAGGAAATAAAAAAATATGCAGTTGTGCCCGAGGAGAACATTTCTTCTGTTTCAAGAGGCGATTTATCAAGGACCTAAAATTAGGGAACCACGAAGGGGAGGGCCCAAACATATCCGCTGGAAGCGACGGTGCCCGTATTATACCAGGACAACACTTTCCCAGCAAAATTCCCCAAACTACAAAGGCGCGGAGTGTGGACCAAAAGGGGGATAAGAAATGACACCATTTATCAGTGCGACACCGGCCTGTGCAGAAAGGATTGCTTCACAGCGTAACACACATCTATGGATTATTTTTATTTTTTTATACCACCTGACTATGCCCCTTATATACTCCGCCCCGCTTACATGTACCCCCACATTATAAAACACCAGCAATACTCAAACAAATTTAGTACCAAGCAAAATCCGCTCTCCAAAAGCCAAATGGTGCTCCCTCGGCCCTGAACCCTACAGCGTGCCCAAACAGCAGTTTCCTTCAACATATATGGCACCGTCATACCCGTGAGAACCCTTTTAACAATTTTTGTGGTGTGTGTCTCCAGCGTCATAAGCTGGGCATGACATATTTGCCACTGAATGGCATATCTAGGGAAAAATATAAATTTTTAATTTGCACCATCCGCAGCGCATTCATTTATGGAAAAGACCTGTGGGGTGAAAATGCTCACTACACCCCTTAATAAATGCCTTGAGGGGTGCAGTTCCATAATGGGGTCACTTATCAGGGGTTTCTTTTTATTATTTCACATCTGAGCCTCTGCAGTTGTGAACCAATACTTTGTAAATCGCCAAATTAGGCCTCCACTCCGCATGGTACTCTTCACTTCTGAGCCCTGTCATATGTCCAGACAAAAGATTAGGGCCACATGTAGGGTGTTTCTAAAACCGGGAAACACCGCATAATAATTAGAGAGCTGTCTTGTTATGGTGGCACAAGCCGGGCACCACATATTGGCATATCTATGGAAAAAAATCCCATTTTCACTCTGCAACATTGAGCGCACACTAATTTCTACAAAACACCTGCAGGGTTAAAATGCTTACTACACCCCTTGGTAAATGCATTGAGGGGTGTAGTTTACAAAATGGGGTCACTTCTGGGGGGTTTCCACTGTTTTGGGCCCACAGGTGCCCAGAAACCAATCCAGCAACATCTGCACTCCAAATGGCGGTCCTTCCCTTCTGAGCCCTGCCGTTTGCCCAAACAGCAGTTTATGACCACATATGGGGTATTGCCGTACTCGGGAGAAATAGCTTTACAAATGTTGGGTTCTTTTTTTCCTTTATTTGTTGAGAAAATGAAAAAATTTGCGCTAAAGCTACGTCTTATTGAAGAAAAAGGACTGTTTTTATTTTCACTGCCTAATTCTAATAAATTCTATGAAACATCTGTGGGGTCAAAATGCTTACTACACCCCTAGATGCATTCTTCAAGAGGTGTAGTTTCCTAAATGGAGTCCCTTTTTGGGCGTTTTCATTGTTTTGTCCCCTCAGGGGCTTTGCAAATGTGACCTGGCCTCCGCAAATCATTCCTGCTAAATGTGATCTCAAAAAGTCAAATAGTGCTCTTTCCCTTCTAAGCCCTGCCGTGTGTCCAAACAGCCGTTTATTACCACATGTGGGGTATTGTTTTACTCGGGAGAAATTGCTTTACAAATTTTGTGGTGCTTTTTCTCCTTCAGTCCTTCTGGAAATGAGAAAAAATTAGCTAAACCTACATTTTCTTTGAAAAAATGTAGATTTTCATTTTCACAGCCTACTTGCAAAAATTTCTGCAAAAAACCTGTGGGGTCAAAATGCTCACTATACCCCTAGATAATTTCCTCAAGGGTTATAGTTTCCAAAATGGGGTCACTTGTTTGGGGTTTTCACTGTTTTGTCCCCTCAGGGGCTTTGTAAATGTGACATGGCCTCCGCAAACCATTCCTGCTAAATGTGAACTCCAAAAGCCAAATGGCGCTCTTTCCCTTCTCAGCCACGCCGTGTCTCCAAACAACCGTTTATTACCACATGTGAGGTATTGTTTTACTCGGGAGAAATTGCTTTACAAATTTTGCGGTGCTTTTTCTCCTTTAGTCCTTGTGGAAATGAGAAAAAAAATCGCTAAACCTACATTTTCTTTGAAGAAATGTTGATTTTAATTTTCACGGCCTACTTCCAATAATTTCTGTAAAAAACCTGTGCGGTGAAAATGCTCACTACACCCCTAGATAATTTCCTTGAGGTGTCTAGTTTCCCAGATGGGGTCACTTTTGGGGGATTTTGACTGTTTTGGCACCACAAGAGCCCTTCAAACCTGACATGGTGCCTAAAATATATTCTAACAAAAATAAGGCCCCAAAATCCACTAGGTGCTCCTTTGCTTCTGAGGCCGGTGTTTCAGTCCAGTAGCACGCTACGGCCACATGTGGGATATTTCCTAAAACTGCAAAAACTGGGCAACAAATATTGAGTTGCATTTCTCTGGTAAAACCTTCTGTGTTATAAAAAAAATTGTATTAAAAATGTATTTCTGCAGAAAAATATGAAATTTGTAAATATCACCTCTACTTTGCTTTAATTCCTGTGAAATGTTTAAAGGGTTAAGACATTTTCTAAATGCTGTTTTGAATACTTTGAGGGGTGAAGTTTTTAAAATGGGGTGACTTTTTTGGGGTTTCTAATATATAAGGCCCTCAAAACCACTTCACAACTGAACTGGCCCCTGTAAAAATAGCCTTTTGAAATTTTCTTGAAAATGTGAGAAATTGCTGCTAAAGTTCTAAGCCTTGTGAGGTCATAGAAAAATAAAAGGATGTTCAAAAAACGATGCCAATCTAAAGTAGACATATGGGGGATGTTAATTAGCAACAATTTTGTGTATTATAACTGCCTGTCTTACAAGCAGATACATTTAAATTGAGAAAAATGCTAATTTTTGCAATTTTTCGCTAAATTTTGGTGTTTTTCACAATTAAATACTGAACATATCGAGCAAATTTTGCCAGTAACATAAAGTCCAATGTGTCACGAGAAAACAATCTCAGAATCGCTTGGATAGGTGAAAGCATTCCGGAGTTATTACCACATAAAGTGACACGTCAGATTTGAAAAATGAGGCTCTGTCAGGAAGGTCAAAAGTGGCTAAAGAGGGAAGGGGTTAACGTTAATCTCTGTGTATGTGGCTGCACATCGCTGCTGTGTAAATGAATGGAGAGGAGTGTATGACGCTGACTGGTCACTGATTGGTCAGCGTCAAACACGTAAACACAATACACGCCCAGTTGGGCATAACGAAAAAAAAACGCCCAGTTGTCCATTTCAAAGCTCATTTGTATATATATATATATATATATATATATATATATATATATAAAAATAGCTCATAACTTGGCCAAAAATGAACAATTAAAAAAATAAAAAATATAAAGTTACTGTTATCTACATTGCAGTGCCGATCACATGCAATAGGAGATAGGGATTTCAGAATCTGGTGACAGAGCCTCTTTAAGGTCTTTTCAAGCCTGGACATTAAGGGGTTAAACAGCCATCACGTGGACGTATACTACGGTCGTCTGAATTCGGCCCTACAGAGACATTTCAGCTCTAGACAGTACATTCGTAAGTGACTAATCTTATTGCAGTTAAACCATTTGCAAACAATTTTGAAAGAGTAGAAAAGCCCTTTTATTTTCTGCTTCCACCGCATGTGATGACATGTAAAGACATACACATGAGATTGTAGGATACTGGAGTTTATCTTACACAAAACATGTAAATACAAGATCGGATAGACGTAATACAGCTAATACACTAGAGGGAAAGTCTTCACCGTAACAAGCTAAGGCTATGTTCACATCCGCTATAGTGGCTCTGTTAGGCGCCTCCGTCGTAGATCTGCCAGAGATTACTGTAAACAATAGCACAGCGCTGACAACTCGACGGAATCCATTAACGTCAATGGGTACGGTCGGCCGTCGGTGGTGCCAGTCGTGCAACAGAACGGTTGATTCTGGTTTTTCCTTGTTCTGCTCCTCTGATTGAGCAGAACAGAAAGCCCCAACGCAGGTGTGAACATGGCCTAACCTACATCTTTTCAATTATTCATTTTTTTTATTTTTTATTAATGGAACAGAGGAAAAGTATGAAGGAAATACTTCCTTTTATTGGATCCAATCTCCGTTGTATATTAAAGAGGCTCTGTCACCACATTATAAGTGCCCTATCTCCTACATAATATGATCGGCGCTGTAATGTAGGGGACAGCAGTGCTTTTTTTATTTAGAAAAACAATCTATTTTCCCCAAGTTATGAGCGATTTTAGATTTATGCTAATGACTTTCTTAATGGACAACTGGGCGTGTTTTTACTTTTGACCAAGTGGGCGTTGTACAGAGGAGTGTATGACGCTGACCAATCGGCATCATGCACTCCTCCCCATTCATGTAATCAGCACATAGTGATCCTGCGTTGTTCACGATGTGCAGTCACATACTCACACATTAATGTTACCGAAGTGTCGGGATTATGAATAGACATCACTACCGGCCAGGACGCGATGTCTATTCATAATCCCGACACTTCGGTAACATTAATGTGTGAGTATGTGACTGCACATCGTGAACAACGCAGGATCACTGTGCTGATTACATGAATGGGGAGAAGTGTATGATGCTGATTGGTCAGCGTCATACACTCCTCCGTACAACGCCCACTTGGTCAAAAGTAAAAACACGCCCAGTTGTCCATTAAGAAAGTCATTAGCATAAATCTAAAATCGCTCATAACTTGGGGAAAATAGATCGTTTTTCTAAATAAAAAAAAGCACTGCTGTCACCTACGTTACAGCGCCGATCATATTATGTAGGAGACAGGGCACTTATAGTGTGGTGACAGAGCCTCTTTAAAGGATTATTTTTACAGAAATTGATCGCACATCGTTAGGATCTGAGACGGATAATGAAGGGGCGGCAGTACCAGCTTTGACAGTCGAATACCCATCAATCAAAAAGCGATGGCATATCCTAGCGATATGCTATCACTTTCTGTAATAGGAATAACCCTTTAAAAATTTTATGGAAAAACAGTATGGTGTGAACTAGGCCTAAAGTTGGCCATACACAGAAGTAGGCCAAAAGAATTCGCCAAACACGAGAGTGGATGCAAAAGAGGAAAAGTATCAGTCTTTCCTTATAGAGGTTTTCCCATAAACATCATTTATCACCTATTTACAGGATAGGTGATAATGTCTGATCGGTGGGGGTCCCAGCAGTTAGACCCCCAAGGAACAGACATTTATCCCCTGTCCTATGGATAGGTGATAAAGGATTATGGAAAAAAAACCTTTAATACGTTTCCTTAGCCTTGGATCCACTCCTGACTAGCACAAAAATACGCATAAAAAAACCCAACATGAATCCACCCTCACAACTCCTTCACTTTGTTAGGCCTCATGCACACGACCGTGCAGTATTTACAGTCAGTAAGTACTGCACAGACGGGCCGCGGCGTCCTCCGCATTTGCAGACCATGCTCACAGTAACGAGTGTAGGAGCACGATACGTAAAGGCAAGAAAAATAGGACATGTCCAATTTTTTGAGTGTAATTTCTACGGCCCGAACACACACCCGTAACTATACGGGAAGGTGTCCACGGCAGATAGAAATGAATGGGTTAGTATTTTATCCGCAATTATCGATCCATAATTGCAGATAAAGACTACGGTCATGTACATGAGGCCTTGTTTTGTGTGTCTTTGTATGGCCTTAAAAACATCACAACATTGGTCACACAAGTAGCTGCACTTTCTTAACCACTTAAAAAGGTTTTTCCTATCAGGGACATTTATGGCATATCAACAGGATATGTCATAAATGTCAGGTGCAGGTCCCAGTGGTGGGACCTTCATCTATCGGTCTATCTCTAGAACAGGGCCCCCTAAACACCATTCTACTGCTCTGTGCTCCAACTGACGCATGTGATTCCAGCCCATGAATTCAGAAAACAGCACACCTCGCTGAGCTACGCTATTTCCATAAGTCCCATAGTAGTGAATGGCAGTTACGGAAATAGCGTAGCATGCGAGCTACGCTGTTTTCTTCTTCATGGTTAGAAATCAAACGCGTCAGCCGGAGCACAGAGAGGTAGAACGGGGTTTAACAGGCCCCATTCTAAAGATAGGTGCGGGTCCCAGAGGTGGAACCCACATTTATCTAACATTTATGGCATATCCGGTGGACATCATAAATGTCCCTGATGGGAAAACCCCCTTAAGGACCTATGACGTAAGTGGACTACTGGCCGGGAAGCGGGAGTCAGCTGTAACTCAGATAACGGCCGCTTTTCCACTTAGATGTCGCGGTCAATAGCGACCGCAGCATCTAAGCAGTTAGGAAGGGAGGGCCTACTAAATCACCCCACGATGTGATCGCAAGGTGTTGATGGTTGTCATGGCAGCCTGGGAGACAGTAAGAACTTACAATATAGTAACATACATAGGTATTGCAATGTGCTGAACCAGCGATCAAACGATCACTTGTTCAAGTCCTCTAGGGGGATAATATGGCATTATCTACACACAAAGGGGGAGATTTATCAAAAGGAATGCAATGAAAAAGTGCACAAACCAGATTCCAGAATTCATTTTTTTAACTTCTTAACATTGAAGAAGCAATCTGATAGGTTGCTATAGGCAACAACGGCACTTTTCTATTGCATTCTTTTGCTAACCCTCCCCCACGGTGTGTAGAAAACACTCTATTTTCCTATTGCCTAAAAGCAAATATCTGGTGGCGCCATTCTTGGCAAATAAAATACCACAAAACCAGCACTAAACCATTTTCACAGGAACACTCACACTGCACGGGTGTGCCTAAAAATGACGTTATACGGTTCTGATGGCGAAGATAGGTCCAGGTCCCAGAGGAGGGACCCAACACCAATCAGGGATTTATGGCAGATCCTGTGGATACGCCAGAAGTGTCCATCATGGGAATAATCTATCAAGGCCACAATTGGTTAAAGGGGTTCCCCGGTATTACCCAAACAAAGCTCAATCATTGTAGAAGGAAAAACTCCTTATAAACACTGGGTTGCAATTCCTCAGCATTCACAAGATCTGTTTGCAGTCATTGAATGGGAACACTCCACAACCCTAGCTGAGGGTTTGTAACAATAGCCTGGACTACAGAATTGATACATTTTACCTAAAATGTTACACTGGAGCAAACTGTGACATCACAAAACGCTTCACTACATGCCACTCTAGCCAGATTCTTGTCAATTATATAATAGGAAATATAAGACAAGCTACAAGGAATGTAGAGCTCTGAAGTAAAGATATGTAATAAGAAGGACATTACACATGCATGAGGCGAGAGCAGGTGATGAGGGACTGGACTAAGAAGGAGGCAGTGGGTAAGAAGATCACAGGATATTATGCCACCGACATGGACTGCAAGGCGCTGGCCCACCACACTTACCATGTAAACCACGTTTAGCGCACATAGCGCGTTTTTTGAGCAGGTGAAGCCGCCGCACACCATCCTCCTCGTCACACCGGGTGCCACCGGGGACCCAGCCAATAACGGGGATGTCTCTTTAAGAAGGAAGATTTCTCTTTTCTCTCTGCACCGCTAACCGGTGACGTCAGAGCCCGCCCACTGGAGAATCAGCGCAGAACGCTGATTGGCTACGCAGCACGCAGCCGTTCCATTATACAGCCTACACTATTTCCTGGGAAGCTACGTGCCTCCGGCGCAGAGATGACGCCACCAGTAGGAGCCTGTACTGTCAGCCATATTACTACACCTGACACTCCCTTTGATAGACAATAGATCGATTAAGGGTGTTTGTTGCTCATAGCAACCAATCCGGGTCCACGTTTACTTTTTCTAGTACAGTTGAAAAAAAATAACCGTTTGGACTGGGGTTCTAATTCGCCCTAAATGTGTTCCATTGGGGCTGAGAGTTCTGTACAGGCCAGTTAAGTTCTTCGTGCAAAAACAGCAAATTCTCCAAATAATTGTCACAAAGAGGGAAATGTACAATATTCTAGAATTTCAAGCTTCAGACTCCTCCACCAAAACTAGAGTTAGTAATAGATTTTCAGGCATAAAACATTGGTGAGATTTCTCAAAACTGTCTAAAAGAAAAACTGTAACCCATAGCAAGGAATGAGGGCACAGCTTTTCTTTTTCTAGACCAATTAGGAGAGTTTGGATACATGAGATCTAAAGGGCAACTCCAGGCCATGTGCCCTGTGTCAGTGTTTTCAGGCACTCCTTAAGCAAACAGCTATGATCATACCCCGTTCTGCCCATTAAAAGTACAGCATGGGCACAGTGCTCTGAGTACCCTGGGTACCCATACCACAGGTGGAGAACCTAGGCCCTATGCCATAGAGGGGAGTCACCTGCTCAGGGCACTGTTGGCACTATATGGACACAGTTTAGCTCTAGTTGGGCAAAGTATGGCAATATATTGGAATTATTTGGCTTTATGTTTGCATGTCTGACACTGAAATGAGAATCAGTTCTTCATGCACTGACTTTTTTTACATTGAAATTTCAAGCCTGACCCCTCACAATTCCAACTTTCAAGTGTTGTAAAGAGGGACAGCCGATGCGGCAGCGGCGCACACAGCGCAGCAGTTTTTTCCCCCTTTTAAGCCACGCCTCTAACACTGCGCATACACACCTGTTCAGCCTACAGAGCGTCATGCTTCGGTAGTCACTCCCCACCGTATAATGCCTCCATAGAACCCCCACTCAGTATAATGCCCCTATAGCTGCCCCCACAGTATAATACCCCATAGTACCTCCCACACAGTATAATGCCAAATAGCTGGCACCACGCAGTATAATGCCCCCATAGCTGCCCCATACAGTATAATGCCCCCATAAATGTACCCATACAATATTAAGCCCACACAGATGCCCCCGTACCGTATAATGTCCCCACAAATTCCCCCATACAGTATAATGCCCCATAGCTGCTTCCATACAGTATAAAGCCGCCATAGCTGCACCCATACAGTATAATGCCCCATAGCTGCCCCATACAGTATAATGCCCCATAGCTGCTTCCATACAGTATAATGCCGCCATAGCTGCACCCATACAGTATAATGCCCCATAGCTGCCCCATACAGTATAATGCCCCATAGCTGCTTCCATACAGTATAATGCCGCCATAGCTGCACCCATACAGTATAATGCCCCATAGCTGCCCCATACAGTATAATGCCCCATAGCTGCTTCCATACAGTATAATGCCGCCATAGCTGTTCCTATACAGTATAATTCCCACACAGATGCCACATACTGTATAATGTCCCCATAGCTGCCCAAATACAGTATAATGCCCCCATACAGTATAATGCCCCCTTACCTGCCACCATGCAGTATAATGCCCCCTAGTGCCGAATAAAAATATAGATGAATACATGAGCTATATTCACACGTCAAAAAAAAAAAAAGGCCATTGAAAACTGATCAACTGTCAGGCTTCATGCACATGACCTTATTGGTTTTGCGGTCCGTGTGCAAAAATGCGGATAAATTGCGGCCATAAGAATACGGTCGTGTGCATAAGGCCTCAGTTTTACATGGCTGTTTTGCATCAGTGTGTCTCCAAATTTTCATCCATTTCCAGTCCGTCTGTCCATATTTAATATCCTTTTGTCATCAGTTTGCCAACCGATTTTTATGGCCATTAAAAAAACTGATGGATTTCATTTGTTAGGGTTTTTTTGTCCCAACTCCCTGAAAACTGTTGCCCATTGTATATAGTGCCCACATAGATACTGCCTGTGCTCACTTACTACCACAGTGCCCACAGTGTCAACTGTAGGTAGTGCCACAGTGCCGACATAGGATCACAGTGCCCACATAAAGTGCCATAGAGCCATATATAAAGTGCCATTACCCACATATAAAGTGGCAGTGCCCACATAGATAGTGCCACAGTGCCCATGTAGATAGTGCCACACACACAGTGCCCATGTAGATAGCACCACAGTGTCCCCTGGTCATAGTGCCCATATAGTGGCACAGTGTGCATGTAGATAGTGCCACATCCCCCTTGAAGATCGCGCTACCCCCTTTAGATAGTGCCATTGGGGCTCCCTCTAGGAGCGTAATCCCCAGCCAGAGCATCGGCCACGCGGTGGGCGGGGATTCTGCTCCAGGAATAGCCCCTGATGTCACAGTCCATATATGAATAATGACACCAGGGGCTTTTCCAGGTTAGGAATTCCTGGCCAGAGCACTGGGAACACTCCGGCTGGGGATTCCGCTCCTAGAGGGAGCCCCTGACGTCACTATCCATATATGGACTGTGACATCAGGGGCTATTCGTGGAGCGGAATCCCCAGCCACAGCGTGACCGATGTATTGGCCGTGGATTCCACTCTAGGAGGAGCCCCTGATGTCACTGTCCATATATGGACAGTGATGTTAGGGGCTTTGAGATGCCGGAATCCCCAGGCAGAGAGGCGGCAATGCTCTGGCCAGGAAATCTGCTCCAGGAGGAGTCACTGACATCACTTACCATATACGGACAATGACATCAAGGGCGTTCCCAAGTCAAGGGCTTTCCCAAGACAGGAGTCCCCGGCCAGAGAGCTTGCGTTGCTCTGGTTGGGGACTCAATAGATGAATTCTGAAACAGGTATCTGATGGTTCCTTGCTTCAGCATTAGATTCAACTGTATCTGCGTCCTGAGGACGCAGATACGGTTGACACTGGACATACCACCGGCAGCCCGGGACAGAGGGACACCGACCGTAATCCAGGACTGTCACGCTCAATCCGGGATGCTTGGGAGGTATGCTGTTGCTCCCCATTGACTTCTAACGGGGGGTGCTGTATTACAGATATGTCTTACAGCCATTTGCATGAGCCCTACTGCTACATTCTTCTTTTCAGAAGTGCTCTTATACTTGTTTAAACAATATGTCCAGCACATATTTTATTTCTTCATGACATCTCACCTGTGTTTTGTAATAACCTGTTAATGAGGTTTAGTGTAGAATTGTTCTGTATGGTACACAGTATTAAAGGGGTTTTACCATCTTGAACATTTATGGCATATCCACAGGATATGCAATAAATGTCTGATAGATGCGGGTCCCACCTCCGGGATCCGCACCTATCTCTAGAACGGGGTCCCCTAAACCCAGTTCTACGTTGCTCGGCCCCCAAGTCTGCCAGCTTTGTGCTATGGGAGTTATGGAAACAGTGTAGCGAAGCAAGTTCGGCTGTTTCCGTAACTGCCGACCACCTAATCGGGAAGTGGCCGTGAGGCAGCGGGTGCCGAGCAAGGTTGAATTGGGTTTAGGGGACCCCGTTCTAGGGATAGGTGCAGATAGTGGCGGATTAAGTGGACCATAGGCCCTGGGCTGTTACCCAAACTTGGGCCCCCCTTCTCCACCGCCGACCCTTTCGCACCGTAACTATTGTTAACACTACCTTTTTGTGCAAGCATTAACAGATGGGTGTTACAATTCCCCTTGTCACGGGCTGTGTCCCTACATACTGACAGTTTCACACTGTGCAGGGACTCATCTTCCTGACAAGGGGAATGGTAACACCGATTTGTCTATCAGTCCTGGACTGCACATATACTTTTTGTGAAATACAAGGATTTCCTATAATAATGACAGTGACAGTTTCTCTATAAATCGAGTGACTCACAGGTGACGACGTCTCCGATTCTAGTACCTTTTTTTCCTCTTTTCTTTTCGTTCCGTTCAAGACTTCATGAAGTCTTCTCCCAGCCATGAGCCATTTCTGCAGAATTTGCCACTCAGTTTTCTTCTGTTCCTCACTTTTCCAACATTTCCACACCTATAAACGAAGATACAATTTTCATTCCGCCACACACTGTGCCGCTAAATCTTATAGCACAATAGACTGTGCTCCTGAATAAAATAGTACCAAACACTGTGCCCCAGAATATAATTGTGTCAAACACTGTAAGGTAAAGCACCACATACATAGTGCCCCAGTAGATAGTGTCACACACAGCCCCTGTAGATAACACCACACAGCCCCTGTAGATAGCGTCACTCACAGCCCCTGTAGATAGCACCACACCCCCCCTGAAAATAGTCCCACCCCCCCCCCCGTAGATAGCGCCACACACACCCCCTGTAGATAGCATCACACACAGACCCCTGTAGATAGCACCACACACAGCCCCCTGTAAATAGAGCCACACGCAGCCCTGTATAGATAGCATCACACACAGCCCCCTGTAGACAGCATCACACACAGCCCCCTGTAGATAGCGTCACACACAGCCCCCTGTAGATAGCGCCACACACACCCCCTGTAGATAGTGCCACACACACCCCCTGTAGATAGCGTCACACACAGCCCCTTGTATACAGCATCACACACAGACCCCTGTACATAGCGCCACACACAGCCTCCTGTAGATAGCGTCATACACAGCTCCCTGTGGATAGTGACACACACATCCCCCTGTAGATAGCGCCACATATAGCCCCCTTTAGATAGCATCACACACAGGCTCCCTATAGATAGCGCCACACACAGGCCCCCTATAGATCGCGCCATACACAGCTCCCTGTAGATAGCGCCACACACAGCCCCCTGTAGATAACATCACACACAGTCCCCCTGTAGATAGCGCCACCCAGACCCCTGTAGATAGCATCACACACAGCCTCCCCCCTGGTATATAGTGCCACACAGTGCCTCCCCCATTGTATGTAGTGCCACAAAGCACCTCCCCCTTGTATATAGTGACACAGCGCTCCCCCTTGTATAAAGTGTCACAATGCGCTCCACCCCCTTGTATATAGTGTCACAGAGCGCTTGTCCCCTTGTATATAGTGTCACGCAGCGCTTCCCCCCTTGTATATAGTATCACACAGTGCTCCCCCTTGTATATAGTGCCACACAGCGCTTCCCCCCTTGTATATAGTGTCACCCAGCGCTCCCCCCTTGTATACAGTGTCACCCAGCGCTCCCCCCTTGTATATAGTGCCACACAGCGCCTCCGCCCTTGGATATAGTGTTACACAGTACTTCCCTTCTTCTTGTATATGGTCCACACAGCACTTCCCCCCTTGTTGTATATAGTCCACACAGCGCTTCCCCCCTTTCTTGTATATAGTCCACTCAGCGCTTCCCCCTTTCTTGTATATAGTCCACACAGCGCTTCTCCCCCTTATTGTATATAGTCCACACAGCGCTTCTCCCCTTCTTGTATATAGTCCACACAGCGCTTCCCCCCTTCTTGTATATAGTCCACACAGTGCTTTCCCCCCTACTTGTATATAGTCCAAACAGCACCAACTGTTCTACTTACCTTGCCTCGTTCCCGCGAGTGACGTCATCACACCGGCCTGTGCAGGGAGTCTTCCCAGTGCCTTATAGGCTGCAGGTCTAACGTGGCCTGCAGCCTATATTATTCATTGGTATCTGTGTCCTGAAGATGCAGATACAAGTGAATGTGGCTGTCGCTAGCACCGGGTCCCCCTCCAGTGCTAGCGACACCAGAGGTGGGACCTGCATCTATCCGACGTTTATGGGAAACCACTTTAACTCTTTAATGACCATGCCATTTTTCCCTTTTCGCCTTCTAAGAGCCATAACTTTATTTTTATTTTTCAATTGACATAGCTGTATGAGGGCTTTTTTTTGTGGGACAAGATGTCGTCTTCAATGGCACCATTTAATGTACATATATTGTACTGGGAAATTGTAAAAATTATTTTGTAAACTGATATGGGGAAAAAACAGCAATTCCCCCATTGTTTTTTTTGTATTTTTATAGCGTTCACCCTGTGGTAAAAAAAGACATGTTATCTTTATTCTGGAGGTCAATACGATTACGGCGATACCAAATTCATATAGTTTTTTTTTCTGATTCACTAATTTTACAAAATAGAAACATTTTGTTAAAAATAAAAAAAATTTGTGTCGCCATATTCTGAGAGCCATAACTTTTATATTTTTTCGTTGATTGAGCGGTGTGAAAGCTGTAGTTTTTGTAATACCATTTTGGAGTACATACAATTTTTGTGGAGGACGAAGGGACCAAAAACCAATTCTGGTGTTTTTTTTTTTCTGTTACAGCGTTCTCTGTGCGGGTTCAACAATGTAATTGTTCAATATTGTAATTTTTCTGCAGTGATATCAGTTATGTTTTTGTTTTTTTTTGTGGGGAAAAAAGTTTTTCTTTGTGACTTTGAATATTTTTGGGGTATATTAATAAAAGCCTTTATTTTGAAAAAACATACAGTAACTTTTGCAGGGGTTAAAACTAGAATGGACCAGATGTTTGTGAACGAAAAACTCACAGGAATCTTACTGGATAGGGTTGCCGGGTTTGAGTCGCTTTGGTCGCCCTGGATTAGCTACGCATACCCTCACTTACCTGCCAATATGATCACTGCTTATTAAGTCCAGTGACTTTTCTTTTCATTCTAGGTTTCTGACCGGCTCCTCCCCCCTTACCAATCCCAGTTTTCCGCTTTATTCTTCCCAACCCTTCTATTCCCCCCTTCTCTGTCTCTTGTTGTATAGGATGTTTCCTTTTCATATATTGATCCTGCATTTACTGTCATTGCATTCACGAATGCTTGTCATTTTGTTTTTTATAACAACATTATAATTCATTGAGTGAAATGGTTTATATTTAATTTTATTTCAATCTGTTTTTGATATATGTCTTTTACCTAAATGTAAAAATGTTCAATAAAATTTGTTGAAAAGAAAAGCCTTTATTTTTGCTCCATACAACCCCCCCTCCCCCTATGACGTACCTTTACCATGGTAGGTTGTAAAGGGGTTAAAATACAAAGTATAACTTGCACATCCAGTTTCTTTGTGAATTCACGTGAATGGTGGCACATGAACATAACTAAAAGTATTCTAACATGCCTTTATCAGTGAATAGTTGCCTAGTTATGTTATTCTGTATTATCTCTGCCTTGAACTGAATTGTCAGGAGGTCGAAAGAGTGTTTTTTTGGCCTCTGTCTAAAAATAAAGTATGGAATAGCGTAGTAGATTATACTATTCAATCCCGAATAGTCCAGCAAAAAAACCCTATATGTTATAGGTATGCGTATTTTAGCATGGTAGCGTATGGGTGACGAATGCCACTGTATCACATCCGTCACAGGCATTCGTTAATCGACTAAGTCATGAGCTTTTCATGATGTATCCGTTAAATGGATGCCATTCTATGGGTAATGGATGCACTGTTAGGCACCTGTTACAGCCTACATTTACTACATATGTCAGGAGCTTTTTTTCCTGGTGTAAACACCAAGCATAGGTCAAATAATGTGATGTGAACAGCCCCTAAGGCATCTCACCTAACCAACCAGTATCCTACTTTGTACTGATAAGGAGCAAAAACTCAGAAACAGTGCTGTCTACAAATGGGTGTCTCGGGTTTGGCTGATATTCCTAGTCATGTTTCAACTCTCTTTAATGGGTTGGACATTGACTTACAAAGGTAGCTACTTATATGTTGCACCAGAGAGAACTAGAACGAGTACTTTCCAATTGAAGGGATTGAAACATGCAAAAAGTCATTTTATAATAGGAAGACACTCGATTTTCATATCTTTTTTATTTTATATATTAATTTATAAATAAATGGTTTAGGCAATTCCTTTCTAGTATAATAAAGTAATTGCATTGTGGAGATTTACTAAGCAAAATACGCCAAATTTGAGCAAAATACATGGCCTGCTCGGTTCCCACGTAGCGTAAAAGCTGCGGAATTCCACAGCATTTACAGTAGCAGAAAAGTGAATGAGATTTAGAAAATCTCATGCCCACACTTGCAGAAAAAAAAAACAGCGAAAACGTTTATTAATTGACCTGCGGTGCGGATTTTGAATTCCCAGCATGTAAATTTATGCTGCGTTTTTGTTGCTTTTCTGTTGTGGGTATTCCCCATTGAATTGAATGGGGATGTAAAACCCGCAACAAATAGCCAAGTGTTGCAACTGTTGTGGTGGAATCGCAGCAATTCTGCAGCCAAAATTGCAACAAAAAAAAAAAGCTTATACTTACCATCCAGGCGTTGTCATATCAACGCTTTCCTCTGTTCTTCCTGGCCAGTCTATCACAGGCTGCAGCGGTCATATGGGCTGCAGCGTCATCCCAGGAGGCCGGACTGCACGACAACAGATGGGCACGTCATCATGACTACGGCCAGGGGAAGTATGAGTATTTTATTTTTCTAGCGCTGCTTTCCGCAGCAGAAATTCTGGCCGAAAAACTGCACCACTATGTGGTGTGGGTTTTTAGACAGATTGTGCTTCAGGTTCTAGGTCGGATACGCTGCATAGTTTTACGCAGCGTATCCGACCCGTGGGAACCCGGCCTAAGGCCCCTTTCCCGATAGTATGGAAAAGTGTCTAAATAAGGGCCATGGATAAGGAGTCAAATTTCCTAATGCCTTGTGCCAATTTTTTACCACAAAATATTTGTGTAAAGCATGCCAGTCGTGAGCTGGCGTAAGGAAGACAAAACTGTCTAATATGTCTAGTGAGTTGCACAATATTTATGATTTATTTTTCATAAATTTGAGTCATATTCATGCCTCATAAAATGATTTATTGTGTAACACTATTGAGAAATCTCTTCCATTGTACAATATTGGCCCGAATGTATCAAGCTCTGCGCACCACTTTTGAAACCTTTTTTTAATTGGAAATAATCATGGACACGCGCTTAAGCGCTTGATTTGTTACGGATTTTCGGCAACATTTTTTTAGACATATTTATGAAATGCGAAAAAAAAGTATAAAAAATAGTCACATGCCACCAGTAGGTAAGGCCTCATGCCATACAAGGTAAGGCCTCATGCACACGACCGAGCTTTTGCGGCCGCAATGCATCCGCATTTTTGAGGATCATTTGCGGACCCAATCTTTTCTATGGCCTCATGCACATGACTGTGATTTACACGGATCCGTGTGCGGGGCGCAAATCCGGACCGCAAAAACTCAGGACATGTCGTTTTACGGTCCAGATTTGCAGATTCACCTATACTTGTTATGAATCCGTGAGTCCTGATGACACACGGATGCGCAACAAAGGTTTTTTGCGGCCCGATGGGCGACAACGGACCCATGGTTTTGCGGACCGCAAAATGTAGTCGTGTTCACGAGGCCTAAGCCTAGGCCTAAGCCTCCAAACTAACCCAAAAGCACCACACAATCTCCAATATAGAATGGGACTAATTTAACAAATGGGGCACGATATTAGATAAATTTGTTGCAAAATAAACTCCAAATTCCTGCCGCAAAAGAGAATAAGACTGACATAGTATAAGTCACTAGACACCTGACTAAAATTTTTAACCTCTCTCTTTCTTCTGGAATCTTCCCCTCCCCTTTTAAACATGCCATTATAAACCTATTACTCAAAAAAAAAACGATCCGGCATTGCTAACTACCGACCTGTCTCTAATCTCCCCTTCATCTCCAAACTCCTGGAATGCTTCGTCTACTCTCGCCTTATCTCCTACCTCTCTGATAAATCCATTCTTGACCCCTTACTGTAATGATGGGGGTAGGGAAACGGACAAGTGAGCCCTAATCTACCCGCCACTCTGTCCCTGCCTACTTGCAACGACCCGCCCTAGGCGACGGGGTACAATTGGGCGGCGGTCCCTACGCTCAGTAAGTGCACGAGACAAACAGACAAGGGAACACAAGCAAAGGGAAAGGGGCAGTTGCCCACGGCAACACCGTGAGCAACAAGAGTGGTGAACGAGCCGAGTCAAACCAGGAGTGCACGAGGTACCAAACGCAGAGCAGGAGAGTAGTCAGTAAGCCAGGGTCAGTATGGAGCAGGATCAAATAGTTAGAAGCTGTAGCTGGGCCAGGAAACCACACGAGAAGAATCACAGGCAAAGGAGGAACAGGAAAGGCAGGTATAAATAGACAGAGGGCGGGAGCTAGCTGAGTCTGGCCAGGCTGTGATAGGCTCTCCCACTCCTAAGGCTGCCATCCTGAGTGGTGGAAGATGGAGTCAGTCTCAGAGACATAGACTCAGGTGCAGACTGATTACCTATGGGCGTATACACAGAAGTTGTGCCTGGCAGATCATTTACACTTACAATCTGGTTTTCGCACTCTATACTCCACAGAAACTGCCCTTACTAAAGTCTCAAACGATCTCTTGGCGGCTAAATCTAATGGAAAATACTCTCTACTGATTCCTCTGGATCTCTCTGCAGCGTTTGACACTGTAGACCACGAACTCCTACTTAAAGGGGTTTCCCCACGAGGGACGTTTATGACATAGCCACAGGATATTAAGCCAAAGTAGAAAATTTGAAGCAGCACAAGTCCCGAGTCTGGTGCGGTGCAGGCTATAAAGCCAGGAAAACCCACTCTGGCATAATGCGAATTCCAAGAGAAGTAATAGGACAACAGCACACGTCTCCAAGTCTTCAAAAAGGTTTTATTGTCAAAACATCTTACGGCAAACAGGCAACGTTTCGACCCATAGTGAGTGAAGGGTCTTTCTCAAGCCTAACACCAGATCTAAAAACAACATCTTAAATGGGTATAGTTAATCACATTGTGCATTTCAACCTGGTGAATTATACATTTGTTCGATTAACATCAATCAACTTGTTACATAATAATAAAACGTGTATAAAACCGACATATGATGCATATTCAATAAAACAGTTGATGTATACGTATCGATCGTTATTTTGCCAAACGAAAAAGAGGAAGAGAAGTTCACCACACTACAGCTCCCAGCACCAACCACAGGATCTCATTGCGTATGCTACACAATCCGTGAATCGGCGAGGCACAGTAGACACAGCAAATCAAGCCTCATCCACTTCTAACTGAACAGATCGGCGAGATCATCTACTCAGGTATGTATCAAGTCCACATTTCATTCAATTCCGCAACTTGTAGCTCAAGTATGGTATCCACATTATAATACAGTGTTATGATCAGGGACGCCGTAACTATACAACCAAAGGTCACATGTTCACAAGTATCCAATGGGTTGATGGGAGAAGGAGCACCACCCCATATCTCAATGTATGGACTAATATGCAATTCTACATATGTTTGTACTGTCAATAATCAAGTCATATTCTATGTTATATGTCCTGCTAGATCACAAAGTGATCAAAAATGTAATTAAAAGGAACACTCGTAACATATGTCCAATACAATAATCAGACAGGTGTACAGCGTAATAACAAAATGACTTGAAAAGAACAATTCGAGGGCTCTTATAGTAACTCCCTTTAAAGGAACAGTGTCACCAAATTTTTTTTTTATGTTAGGGTTTTATTAAAAACGTTTATATTTATTTGTGTGTTTGTGTGTTACTTTTTTCTATTTTGACACTTTTTCTTCCCTATGGGGGCTGCCATTTTTTTTTCTATTTCTGTATGTGTCGATTAACAACACATACAGACATGGAATACGGCAGCTCCAGTCCCATAGGGACTGCGAATGGGGCCCGTTCCATCCACTATGGTGTACGCCGTGTGTGTGGGAACGGCGCATGCGCCGCTCCCACACAGTCCGATTTGAAATGCGCGCCGTCCGGCGCCATTTTCCTGTGGACCGGAAGTCGCGGCCGGGCAGTAAGATTACTACTTCCGGTCGCGGCTTCCGGACTTGTGCACATGGAGCAGCGGCAGCAGACGGAGCGGACGGACCGGAGGGAGCGGCGGCGACTGGAGCAGGTAAGTGATTTCTATGTATGTTCGTGTTTCAGTGTGTTTTACTAGTGTATGTAAACCTTCTACACTGTGTGTTAGCTCAAAAAATGGCGACACACAGTGTAGGAGGTTAGACCGTTCAAACACCTCGTTTCTCCCGGCACTAGCCAGGATAAAGGAGGGGGGGATTCTGAGAGCTCACTAGAGCGAGGGATTTTTTCCCAATTTTGCAGCATAAAGCAATGTGGTTGCTTTACCACATGCAATGCTGCAATTTTGGGAATTGCTCCATCTAGTGATCAGTGCTGGGAAATATTATAAATTGAATCCAATTTATAATATTTCCTGACTCGTGAAAAAAATAATAATAATTAGAACAATGTTTAATCACCTACACACTAATTGTTTAACTAAAAAAAAAACAACATGTTTTGCTGGCAACACATTCCCTTTAAACCCATATTATCTAATCAATTGTTACAGATATACTGTATATTAGAAGGGAGAGCTCACTTTGATAACGAGCAAAAGAAAAGAATAAAAAGGGGAAAAAAAATGTTTTAGTCTTCATCCTGGTTGTGTGTTTGCTGGTGTGTGGTGAATGAACCTCCATGATAAACACACTCCAACTGTAGGAATAAAAGTAACAATGAATGGAAGTATATCGATAATCACCAAATAATGTGCAAAATACTAGATAAAAATGTATTAAAAGCAGCAATGGAAACTCAGATTCCAGGTATTATCTTATACTCTAAATTCAGGCCCCTAGGATGCAGGGTATCGAGCTCACAAATCCAGCGTAATTATTTTCTTTTTAATCGATACACTTCCATGCATTGTTATGAAGCTAACTATGCGCCTTTTTTAGACAAAGGTCCACATGGAAACATGGACGGTCTAGGAGAGGGGGATGGAAACACCAGCGGCAACACAATAGGCCATTTCCGCTCGAGATCGAGACCCCCGATGAGGAGGAATCCTCAGAGAACCAAAACATAGTGGTAAATTTATCTTCCATAGATCTCTCGATTGACCAATTACGAGTATTGCAGAAGGGACTTTCGTTTTGCCTTGATACCAATGTTGATTGGTTTCAATTGAATTTGGACCTTAAAAGTTTCTTTAGATGTCTGAATCTTAAAATACTGTTTTCTAAAGAGACAGATGCTGTATGCGATAAGATTGATTCAAACTGTATATTCCAGTCTAATAAATTAGGTCTTAGACCAATCAGTACATATATAGCCCGGTAATTGAAACATTTTCTAGAATTGTGTTAGATGAGATTAGGACACTGAAAGAGAGTACTATTTAAGATACAGGTATTAATTCGAACCTATCTAAAAAGAAAAGTAAGCCTTTGAAGGAACTAAAGAATAACAAGGAAATTACTATAAAGCAGGCCGATAAAGGTGGGGCTACAGTCATTATGGATAGTAATAAATATGAATCAGATATATAGACAACTGGCAGATACTGAAATATATCAACTGTTACCCAGGGACCCTGTTTGACCTACTCAGAGAGATCAAAGAGACTATTGATGTTGCAGTGGAACAGAACATCATTGACCAACAATTCAGGAATTTTTTGAGGGTTGTGGAACCTATCACTCCACTGCTGTATACACTACCCAAGATTCATAAAAATCTATATGCCCCCCCCCCCCCAGGTAGACCTATCGTGTCGGGGAGAGGCTCAATCTTTAATAACATTGCAATTTTTTTGGACAAAGTATTGAGAGAATTTGCCATTAAGGCACCATCCTATATCAAAGACGTGACCGACTTTCTGAGTAAGTTACAGAACATTGATTCTAGTGGCTCGTTATTACTTGTATCATTTGATATTGTGTCATTATACACTAGCATTGAACATGATAGAGGTCTCAGAGCGGTACAAAATTGTCTCACTAGCACCTTATATGACCCAGGGTGTGGACGCTTCATCCTCAAGCTGTTGGAGTTGGTACTAAGGAGGAATTATTTCCTCTTTG
Source organism: Rhinoderma darwinii (assembly GCF_050947455.1). Lineage (NCBI taxonomy): Eukaryota > Metazoa > Chordata > Amphibia > Anura > Rhinodermatidae > Rhinoderma > Rhinoderma darwinii. The sequence goes on from NC_134688.1 coordinate 98,833,114, forward strand.
GTGACCAATTCTCTTTACAGCTGAGAGGGACTGCATTGGGATCCAATGTGGCCCCAACGTACGCTAACATCTTCATGTCCATCTTTGAGGAGGAGCACGTCTACACCTCCACACATATGGGTCATATCCGCTGCTGGAGATTCATTGATGACATTTTTGTTATCTGGGAGGGTGGTAGACTGTCCTTAGACCTGTTCCTTTTGGAGTTGAACAGTCATGTCCCGGCACTGCAGTTCACGATGGTTTTCTCTGACCATGAATTGCAGTTCCTGGACACGTTGGTACAATAGAAAGATGGATAATTTTTAACGGATTTATTCATTAAGCCAACAAACAGAAACAATCTTCTTCTATACAGAAGCAATCATCCCAGACACATGATAGAATCCCTACCATGGAGTCAACTACTACGAATTGATAGAATTGTGTCGGATACAACACAGAAACAGGTTAGGTTGACACAGATGTGTAAAAAATTCAAGAAGAGGGGATACCCTAGGAAGCTTGTTCAGAAACACAGAGATGAATTAGAAACTGAACCATTGGAGCCTAGAAACAAAGATAAACAGGTTGAACGAATACCATTCATATCAATCTTCGGCAACTTGAGTGGTCGCATAAGTAATATTCTGCGAAAAAATTGGCCAATATTGTCCAGGGGACATAGTGAGATTGGATTGTTACATTGAATATACCACCTATTATGTCCCATCGAAGAACTAGGAACATTAGAGATTCACTGGTCAAGTCAGATGTGGGTAGTAAAAAGAAAGATACACAAATTCTGCTTTGCCCCCCTAAAAATGGAAACTTTCCTTGCTTGAATTGCTGTAATTGTAATAATATTTTAAAAGGTAATAAGTTCCAGCATCCCTACACTGGGAAAGTTTTCAATATCAGGTATAGATTTACGTGCAATTCGGATTTTGTCGTGTATATGATAATGTGCCCAGGCTCATTATTATATAGGAGAGACGACCATGCGTATCAAATTGAGAATCAATAAACACAAAAGTACAATTAGGAAGAAAATGAGTTACTATTGCCGAAACACTTTATTGAAAAAAATCATCAGCTAAAGCAATTAAGGTTCAGGACAATAGATTGTGTTCCAATACTCAGAAGGGGTGGACATAGACAGTATAAGGTAATACCTGGACTGTTTTTAATACATTTTTATCTAGTATTTTGCACATTATTTGGTGCCCTCGAATAGTTCTTTTCAAGTCATTTTGTTATTACGCTGTGAACCTGTCTGATTATTGTATTGGACATATGTTACGAGTGTTCCTTTTAGTAAAAATTTTTTATCACTTTTTGATCTAGCTTATGCAGGACATATAACATAGAATATGACTTGATTATTGACAGTACGAATATATGTAGAATTGCATATTAGTCCATACATTGAGATATGGGGTGGTGCTCCTTCTCCCATCAACCCATTGGATACGTGTGAACATGTGACCTTTGGTTGTATAGTTACGGCGTCCCTGATCATAACACTATATTATAATGTGGATACCATACTTGAGCTACAAGTTGCGGAATTGAAAGAAATGTGGACTTGATACATACCTGAGTAGATGATCTCGCCGATCTGTTCAGTTAGAAGTGGATGAGGCTTGATTGGCTGGGTCTACTGTGCCTCGCCAATTCACGGATTGTGCAGCATACGCAATGAGATCCTGTGGTCGGTGCTGGGAGCTGTAGTGTGGTGAACTTCTCTTCCTCTTTTTCGTTTGGCGAAATAACGATCGATACATATACATCAACTGTTTTATTGAATATGCATTATATGTCGGTTTTATACACGTTTTATTATTATGTAACAAGTTGATTGATGTTAATCGAACAAATGTATAATTCACCTGGGAGACACTGATCACGATTTTCATAGGTTGAAATGCACAATGTGATTAACTGTATTTATCTATTTAAGATGTTGTTTTTAGATCTGATGTTAGGCTTGAGAAAGACCCTTCACTCACTATGGGTCGAAAAGCTGCCGTTTGCCTTAAGATGTTTTGACAATAAAACCTTTTTGAAGACTTGGAGACGTGTGCTGTTGTCCTATTACTTCTCTTGGAATATCTACAGGATATGTCATAAATGTCAGATAGATGCGGGTCCCACCTCTGCGACCCGCATCTATTTCCAGAACGGGGCCCCCTAAACCCCGTTCTAGCTTCGTCTGCTATCGCTGACTCCCGGACACTTCCTGACTTTATGGTCGGGAGTTACGAAAACAGCGTAGCTCGCTGAGCTACGCTGTTTCCGTAACTCCCATAGTAGTGAACAGCAGTTACGGAAGCCGCGTAGCATGCGAGCCACGCTGTTTCAATAACTACCATTCAGTTCTATGGGGCTTACGAAAACAGCGTAGCTCAGTGAGTTATGCTGTTTTCACCTTCATGGTCGGAAATCAGCCGACACACACATAGGTAGAATGGGATTTAGGGGCCCCGTTCTAGAGATAGATGCGGGTCCCAGAGGTGAGACCCGCATCTATCTAACATTTATGACATATCCTGTGGATATGTCATAAATGTCCCTCGTGGGAAAACCCCTTTAACATGCTGCACTCTATTGGCACGTCTGTCTCTTGGTTTTCCTCCTATCTCTCTGACCGCTCGTTCAGTGTGTCATTTGCTGTTTCTACTTCTTCTCCTCTTCTACCTGCTATCGGGGGTTCCTCAGGGATCAGTCCTAGGTCCGCTCCTCTTTTCTCTCTACACAGCCCCTTGTGGACAAACCATCATCAGATTTGGCTTCCAGTACCATCTCTACGCTGATGACATCCAATTATATACCTCTTCCGATGACATCACCCCTGCTCTAATACAAAACACCAGTGATTGTCTGTCCGCTGTCTCTAACATCATGTCCTCTCTTTATCTGAAGCTGAATCTTTCTAAAGCTTAGCTCCTTGTGTTCCCACCATCTACTAACCTACCCAAACCTGATGTCTCCATCTCAGTGTGTGGCACTACCATAACTCCCAGGCAGCACGCCCGCTGTCTCGGGGTTATTTTTTACTTAGATCTTTCCTTTACTTCACACATTCCATCACTTACACGCTTCTGTCACTTTCACTTAAAAAAGTTCTCCAGAATCCACCCATTTCTTACTGTGGAAACAGCCAAAACTCTCATTGTCGCTCTGATTCACTCTCGTCTTGACTACTGTAACTCATTACTAATCGGTCTTCCCCTCACTAAATTCTTTCCTCTCCAATCTATCCTCAATACAGCAGCCAGGCTCATCTTTCTGACCAACCTCTACACCAATGCCTCTACCCTATGCCAGTCACTGCACTGGTTGCCGATACCATTCAGAATTAAATTCAAACTTATTACTCTCACCCACAAAGCTCTCCACAGTGCTTCACCACCTTACATCTCCTCCTTTATCCCTGTCTACCACCCTCCTTGTGCTCTATGTTCTGCCAACGACCTTAGATTAACATCCACCATAATCTGAACCTCCCACACCCGTCTCCAAGATTTCTCTCGTGTTGCACCAGTTCTCTGGAATGCGCTACCCCAGACAATCAGATTAATTCCCAACATCCACAGTTTTAAATGTGCCCTGAAAACACATCTTTTTAGACAGGCCTATAACATTCCCTAATCTGACTCCTTACCTTTGCCGCTCTTTTTCATTAGTCATGAGAACTTTACCCCTTCATTCATCAGTATCCCCCACACTCCTTGCACCCTAATACACTTCATGTCCGTCATACACAGATGCTGTGTACTACCCCATGTGTATAAAAGATGGCTGGACCATTGAAATTAACATGCACTTTTTTACATTTTGTGTCTCCCTTATCTCCTCATAGATTGTAAGCTCTTGCGAGCAGGGTCCTCACTCCTCTTGTTTGAATTGTAAATTAGTTTTATCACTATGTAATATAAACTAGAGAACAAAAAGAGTCCATACATATCAAAGTATGAAAAAATTGACCATCTTTATTGATAACATCAAATACAAAAAATAACAAAAAAACAAAAACAGAGAATCTAAAGTAAATCCCTTTCTGGATCACTAATGTATACATTGATCAAAATATAGATATACATTTGGTATATAGTGTGACAAGTTTATTAGCTCAATGTAGACCCCTTGAGAAAGCTACAGGCGAAACGCGCGTCGGGGCGCTCTTCCACACCTTGGGTCACACTGATAAACTCCTAAGCATGGGTAAGTGCATCTGTTAGGCCTGCTTTGGCTTTATGCCACTTATTAAATGCACTAGTCACTTTAAGCAAATACTAGCTTCTACATTTGAGTTTTGCATACTCTGCTTTTATATTATCTGCATTTTAAACTACCAATATGGATGCACCCTGTTTTGGAGCTACATTGAGCTAATAAACTTGTCACACTATATACCAAATGTATATATATATTTTGATCAATGTATACATTAGTGATCCAGAAAAGGATTTACTTTAGATTCTCTGTTTTTGTTTTTTTGTTATTTTTTGTATTTGATGTTATCGATAAAGATGGTCAATTTTTTCATACTTTGATATGTATGGACTCTTTTTGTTCTCTAGTTTATACTATCTATTGTTAGAGTCCTTATCTCTAATTACTTGAATGGGTGGTTGAGATTTGTCTCCCACCTTGACGTTTATATGTCCTGTGAGACTTCTTGTCTAATCATATTATCACTATGTAATATCTGATATTGTCTGTACATGTTCCCTCTGAATTGTAAAGTGCAGCGCATTATGTTGGCGCTATATAAATAAAGATTATTATTATTAATACATGAGGGCCAATAAATCTGAATTGCTGTAATGGTCTCTGGATTGCCACTCTGTGGGCGTAGATAGTAATGCATGTGTTTTTTTTTCTAATGGTATTTTTTATATTTGATGTCCTTTATTAACAGGGTAATGACATCTATATTAAATGCTAATGCAAACATGATTGCTACATCAACAGAGATACAGAATAAGGCAATTTTCGTTTTTTATATTCCAAAAAATCCCCATACATTCATAAGTAAATATCCACCTCTAGAAGAGAGCCACCCACCCATAGCAGAGGGGCTCCTTCTTACACCAGTTATCCCGAATCTATTCAAAATGAGTCAAATTCAACCACGCAAATCTTTTTTTCTTCTCTAATAATTGTCTGACTGAACTTCTCCAAACATTCACATATAGAATTTCTGTTGCTATCCATTTTTTAAACAATTTTTTTTGCAAGAAACAGCAAAAAAGTAATTGCTCTCCTTTTGTGATAATGATATTTCTTCTTTCTTAATATGTACACTATCTGGCGGAAAGAATGTAAACACCTGACCATCACACATATACTGTACGACTATCACCCATAACATTAAAACCACCTGCCTATACTGTGTAGGTCACTCTTGTGCTGCCAAATCTTCCCTGACCTGTTGAGGCATGGACTCCACAAGACCTCTGCAGGTGTCCTGTGGTATCTGTCACCAAGATGTTAGCAGCAGATCCTTTAAGTCCTGTATGCTGCGAGATGAGTCCTCTATGGATCGGACTTGTTTTTTCAGCACATCCCACAGATGCTCGATCGGATTGGGCTTTGGGGAATTTGGAGACCAAGTCAACACCTTAAACGCTTTGCCATTTTCCTCAACCAAAATTTTTGCAGCATTATCCTGCTGAAAGAGACCACTGCCATTAGGGTATGCCATTGCCATGAAGGGGTGTTCTTGGTCTGCAACAATGTTAAGGCAGGTGGTACGAAAGTAACTTCCACAGGAATGCTAGGGCGCAAGGTTTCCCAGCAGAACATTGCAGAGATCATCACGCTTGCCTTCTTCCCGTAGGGCCTCCTGGTGTCATCAGGTAATGCACATGCACTTGGCTTTCCTCATGATGTAAAAAAAAAATTGAATTATCACACCAAGCCTCCAATTGTGATGCTCACGTGCCCATTGTAAGTGCTTTCAGCAGGCTAGCATTCGCTCCTCTCATGCATTAATGAGCTGGCCCACAATTGGTGTTCCAATTCATCCAAAAGGTGTTCAATGGGGTTGAAGTCAGGGCTCTGTGCCAGCCACTTGAGTTCCTCCACACCAAACTCGTCACACCACGTCTTTATGGACCTCGCTATGTGCTCAGAGGCACAGTCATGTTGTAAAAGGAAAGGATCTTCCCCAACATGTTGCTACAAAGTTGAAGCCATACAGTTGTATGCATTTCAGTAGGTGGCGTTCTCCTGGCATCCACCAGACCAAGATTCGTTCATCAGATTGGCAAAAAGGTAGACGTGATTCATCACTCCAGAAAACATGTTTTCATATTTTCTCCAGTCTAGTTGCGGCTTGCTTTACACCACTCCAGCCGACGCTTGGCATTGTGCATGGTGATCTTAGGCTTATAAAGCTTCCCACGCATGACGCACAGTTCTTGTGCTGAGGTCACTTCCAGGGGCAGTTTGTACCTTAGTAGTGAGTGATACAACAGAGGATAGGCGATATTTACTTTTGTAAGTTGAAAATATTGTAACTTGAGACCATAACTCTATGGAAAACTAGGAATTGGTTCCAAAGCCCCCAAAATGTCAACCACAGATAAGAAAAAAAGATGATTTAGCAGATAACTAATGCAGATAAAGCAAGTTCTCACATATAAATGTCAGAAATACTGTAGCTGCTGGAGGCTGTAAATCACTTTCTACGATGAGGACAGAAGCTTTTTTAGGAGCCTGTAATACACAGTGTACCAGAAATATAACATGGAGCTGTCCTCACTTGGTGTCCAAAGGAGAAACTCATTCCGGCGCAGGTAATGAGCAGTGCACTACATGTAGTACTGTACTGTATAGAGGCAATACTAGACAGCCAATCAGGGCATGCACTGCATTACAACAGGTGTTTTACCAGTAAAATGCCCATGCTGATTGGCTGGATCTCCCAGCTAATCAAACGTGCCCGAGATCCAGACCTTTTGTGGCATTGTATGTTAAATGTGGTTTCAAGTTACAATGGCCCAGGAAAGACCATTATATGTTGAAAATATTGTAACCTAAGGCCACTGTAAGTTGAGGGACCACCGTATATATATATATATATATATATATATATATATATATATATATATATATATATATATATATATGTATAGCAAAATCCAATATACAGCACTCCAGGTTAAGTGAAAAAAGGATCTTTTTAATCACCACATGCAACGTTTCAGCCCTGCTCAATGGGGCCTTTCTCAAGCAATACATTTCAGTGTGAGGTGCACATATAAATACATGGTTTACAACATCATTGTAATAATACAATAAAATTTCAATCATGCTTAAAATCTTAGTTGTAATGTAAAAACAGTGTAATCAAAAAATCACCATGTGGTGTTTTCATTTTTTCAATTGAATGCGTGCAGTTAATAATAAGGGCAAATCACCCATATTGTATGAAACTTTAAAATACAGTCTAATTGGCTAAGTGCCAATAGAGCCAGTGCAGGTGTAAAATATCAAAATATAATAAACAGAGTTAATTCAATCGTATTGAATCCGGCTCACCATTCCGTGAATCCCCTTTCCTCCACCATGCCTATTAATTCGCCGGCATTTCCGGGTATCAGTGCGCATGCGCCGAGTCACATGTCGCACATAGGAATGATCCTACATAAAAGCTTAGAATGAGTCGTGGAACGCACTCACTCTAATGGCACGCATCTCGCGCATGCTCCATCCGTCACTGTGTTGAAGATCGTAAAGGACGCAATACATTCACTTTTCACTCTATTATTTTGTATATCTTAGACAATTAAAACGAAATTCCCACAACTATGGGTGCACCTTCCTAGTTGTACAAAATATTTTGGTATTCGATCCATTCTATATAGAACGTGTTTCTCTGTAATATATAAACTAATTATGCCATAAAAGGAATAAACAATGACAAATAGAGGAAGTGAATGTGGAACCCTATTCGTTTAATAATAACATATAAATTGACATACAGTGGAGGAAATAAGTATTTGATCCCTTGCTGATTTTGTAAGTTTGCCCACTGTCAAAGACATGAACAGTCTAGAATTTTTAGGCTAGGTTAATTTTACCAGTGAGAGATAGATTATATTTAAAAAAAAACAGAAAATCACATTGGCAAAATTATATATATTTATTTGTATTTTGCACAGAGAAATAAGTATTTGATCCCTTTGGCAAACAAGACTTAATACTTGGTGGCAAAACCCTTGTTGGCAAGCAGAGCAGTCAGACATTTTTTGTAGTTGATGATGAGGTTTGCACACATGTTAGATGGAATTTTGGCCCACTCCTCTTTGCAGATCATCTGTAAATCATTAAGATTTCGAGGCTGTCGCTTGGCAACTCGGATCTTCAGCTCCCTCCATAAGTTTTCGATGGGATTAAGGTCTGGAGACTGGCTAGGCCACTCCATGACCTTAATGTGCTTCTTTGTGAGCCACTCCTTTGTTGCCTTGGCTGTATGTTTTGGGTCATTGTCGTGCTGGAAGACCCAGCCACGAGCAATTTTTAATGTCCTGGTGGAGGGAAGGAGGTTGTCACTAAGGATTTGACGGTACATGGCTCCATCCATTCCCCCATTGATGCGGTGAAGTAGTCCTGTGCCCTTAGCAGAGAAACACCCCCAAAACATAATGTTTCCACCTCCATGCTTGACAGTGGGGACGGTTTTCTTTGGGTCATAGGCAGCATTTCTCTTCCTCCAAACACGGCGAGTTGAGTTAATGCCAAAGAGCTCAATTTTAGTCTCATCTGACCACAGCACCTTCTCCCAATCACTCTCAGAATCATCCAGATGTTCATTTGCAAACTTCAGACGGGCCTGTACATGTGCCTTCTTGAGCAGGGGGACCTTGCGGGCACTGCAGGATTTTAATCCATTACAGCGTAATGTGTTACCAATGGTTTTATTGGTGACTGTGGTCCCAGCTGCCTTGAGATCATTAACAAGTTCCCCCCGTGTAGTTTTCGGCTGAGCTCTCACCTTCCTCAGGATCAAGGATACCCCACGAGGTGAGATTTTGCATGGAGCCCCAGATCGATGTCGATTGACAGTCATTTTGTATGTCTTCCATTTTCTTACTATTGCACCAACAGTTGTCTCCTTCTCACCCAGCGTCTTACTTATGGTTTTGTAGCCCATTCCAGCCTTGTGCAGGTCTATGATCTTGTCCCTGACATCCTTAGAAAACTCTTTGGTCTCGCCCATGTTGTAGAGGTTAGTGTCAGACTGATTAATTGAGTCTGTGGACAGGAGTCTTTTATACAGGTGACCATTTAAGACAGTTGTCTTTAATGCAGGCACCAAGTTGATTTGGAGCGTGTAACTGGTCTGGAGGAGGCTGAACTCTTAATGGTTGGTAGGGGATCAAATACTTATTTCTCTGTGCAAAATGCAAATAAATATATATAATTTTGACTATGTGATTTTCTTATTTTTTTTTAAATATAATCTATCTCTCACTGGTAAAATTAATCTAGCCTAAAAATTCTAGACTGTTCATGACTTTGACAGTGGGCAAACTTACAAAATCAGCAAGGGATCAAATACTTATTTCCTTCACTGTATAGGTATATTTGATATAATTTATGCCAAACTCAAAATTTCGGAAAAGGCATCAATTTCTTTTTTATAATAGCATGGAGTCAGGATGAGGGGATCCATTACAGGTGAGTCTTCATATATTATCTAAAATAGACAGAAAAAAATATTTATGTTAGTATGGTAATATGTACACACTGTCTAATCATAATCCCAAATATGTAAAGTAAAAAACAAGGCCATGGGCAAACCACCTCCTATCTTATACCACTCAATTTGAAGTCAACGTTTAGTCCATAGGGGCGTAATGTATTTAACCTATAGATCCATTCTAACTCCCGTTTTTTCAAAAGAGATATTCTATCGCCACCTCGTCTTGGTTTGGTAATGTGGTCTATTATTCTAAATCGTAAGTCTTTCTCTGTGTGATTGGCTTCCACAAAATGTTTTGATACTGGTAAATCCAGTCTTTTGGAACGTATACTGAATCTGTGGTTATTAATACGTGTCTTACAATCTAGTGTCGTCTCTCCTATATAGAGGAGATCACATGGACACTGCAACAAATAGATGACATAATCCGATGTGCAGGTAAAAAATTGTTTGATTTTGTATTCCGTGTTCGTTATGGGGTGAATAAACGATTCACCTTTGTTCATATATCTGCAGTTAACGCAATTCAGACAAGGGAAACATCCCAGTTTTTTCTTGTCTAGGAAGGTTTGTGTCACTTTCTTATTCGAACCTATATCTGCTTTTACCAGATTATCCCTAAGGTTTTTCGGATGTTTATAGGACATCAGTGGGGGTGCTGAGAATTCAGGAACATATTTAGATATTTAGATTACTCCCCAATGTTTATATAGAATCTTGGCAACATCGTTGCTGGTTTCATTATATGTGGACACAACAGGTATCCTATTGGCCGTATTTCTTTTGTTCTTTTGAACTGATTGTGTGGGCATTTCTGTGGATAATAATGTCTCTCTATCTGACAACAATACCCTATTCCTATGTTGTTGAACCAATTTTTTGGGATACCCACATGAAATTAATTTTACACCCATTTCATCCAACCACTTCTTACTTTTCTCATCAGTGTCTACAATCCTTTTAACTCTCAGTAATTGCCTATATGGAAGCGCTTTAATGAGACCCCTAGGATGGTTGCTTTCAAACCATAGAAGATTGTTCCTATCTGTGATTTTGGTAAAAATGTCTGATGTTAATTTTAAATCTGATTTGGTTATGGTAGTATACAGAAATTCGATTTATTGACTGGACTTAACCAATGTGAATCTGATGTCTGGATCAATGTGATTGATATAATCATGGAACAAATCCAATTCCACATCGGACCCCAACCAGATGAAGAAGATATCTTCTATGTATCTTCACCACTTCAGTACATGCCTAAAGTTGTGGGACACATAGACGAACTCCCTCTCAAGGGTTGCCATAAAGATATTGGCATAGGTGGGTGCCACATTGGTACCCATGGCTGTACCTCTTAGTTGAATAAAGAATTGATCTTGGAACAGAAAATTCAATGCAGGCTGGTGAATACTCACTATTACGCAGGGTTTTATAGACAGAAGAAGTGCCTCTCCCATGGTCAATCGACGTGTATAGGCTCACCACGTCGAATGAACATAGCAGGGCGGTGTTAGGGATCTGTATCTCCCTGATTTTCAGTAAAAAATCAGAGGTATCTCGTATGTAAGATGGTACCTCAATTGCATATTGTCGCAATATTTTGTCTAGAAATATGGAGACATTTCCCAGTATAGAACCCATACTAAATACTATGGGTCTACCAGGAGGTTTATTGAGAGATTTGTGTATCTTGGGGAGTGTGTATATAATTGGTGTAACAGGGTGTTTGAGCAGTAAGAATTGTTTTAAATCATTATCAATAATTTTATTCTGCATTGCTTTCTCAATAATTCTGTCTAGAAGTCTTTGTATATTAAATTTAGGGTCAGATGTTAATTTCCCATAGACCTGTCTGTCTTGTAATTGTCTCAATATTTCTTCTACATAATCCTTGGTATCCATCACCACTATCGCTCCCCCCTTGTCTGCTTGTTTAATAGTAATTTTAGTATTATTTTTAAGTTCGGATATAGCCTCAATCTCCTCTCTAGTCATGTTAGGATGTTTGAATCTCTGATTTTTACATTTATCCTTCAATGTTCCAATATCCAACTTAACGGCTGTAATGAAAGTTTCAATAGCCGGTAAATTGCAGCATGGGACAAAATCACTTTTTAAAAAAAGGTCAAAATCACGTAATTTCAATTCCCCAATTTTGACATCAGTAGAGATATAACTCCATTCTGCAAACCAGGTTTTAAGTTTGATTGTACGATAAAATCTATATAAATCTAATTCTAGTTCAAACCAATTAGTTTTAGATGTGGGGCAAAATGATAAACCTTTATTCAATACAGTGCATTGGACATTAGTAAGCAAAACGGATGAGATATTTACCACTAATGTTTCCGTGGAAAGTCCATCTTGCGTAGGGATTGTGTCCGTGTCCTCACTGATCTGGGTGATCTGGGTTGTGGGGGATTTCCGTTGTCTGGAATGTTTTCTTCCACCACGTCGAGTCCTCCTCTGGCCATATTTGGACGACCTTCGTCCCTCGTACGTCCTAAATGATGTTGTAAACCATGTATTTATATGTGCACCTCACACTGAAATGTATTGCTTGAGAAATGCCCCACTGAGCAGGGCTGAAACGTTGCATGTGGTGATTAAAAAGATCCTTTTTTCACTTAACCTGGAGTGCTGACCTGTATATTGGATTTTGCTGTGTATTTGGGACACTGGTCGTGTGTCTGAACAGGTACTTGTGCACCCTACACTGGAAGAACGGTGCTGCTTTTGCTTTGCTTCTTTCTATCGTTGACCTATAGAGCTTTGCACGTTTACAAAATGTCTACTAATAAGGATCATCATCAAGATTCCAAACAACCAGATGTCTTCTCATATACCCAAGCCGATATGGAGAGGATACTGCAAGGCGCAGTGGGAGATGCTACATTCTTAACGATTCCCTCAAGTAGAGAGTCAAAAAAGAAATATGAGTATGAAAAGAAAAGAACCATTACGATGGGTTTACATCTGTCTACTCTGACGGAATACTATAGAGCACATAGGATTCCGAGAGGTATGCGTTCCCAAATGAGACCCAACCTTTTCTTCCAGAATAATTATTTCTGTACCAGATATACGCAAATTTCCAATAAGTATGCATTGGATATCCTATTACTAAATATCGAATACTTACAAAAAGATTTATTATTCACTGAGGATAAAATCCATTCTGCTGAGTCATCACTGAAAACACTGCTGACTACAGAAGAATTCGATGACTACATGGCCAAATTTAACAGCCATTTGGAAAAATTCCGTTCTGGATTAGAAGAGACGAAACGACAAAAATGGCAGAGAGATGCCGACGATTACACCAATGGAAACATCTACAATTGGCAAATCGAACAAAAAAATTTCCGGCGTTACGTTGGAAATGATAAATCCCAGAACAGACGCACACGCTATGACGAAAGGAGGGATGAGAATTTTCAATAAAGTAAACATGTCAACATGGAAAACGCAGTCCAAAAAAAAATGCAAAAAACCATGGTGAAATTGCTTTTTCTTTTTTATTCCTTCCCCAAAACATGAAAGTTAATCAATAAGTCCTGTGTACCCCAAAATAGTACCAATGAAAACTACACCTCGTCCTGCACAATACAAGCCCACATAAATCTACATAGCAAAAGTAGTAAAAACATAAAAAATCTATACATATTTGGGATCACCGTAATCATACCAACCCATAGAATAAAGTTAACATGTTATTTACGCCACACAGTAAACTGCGTTAATTTGAAAATGCAAAAAAAAAATGCTGGAATATCTGTTGTTTTTCAATTCCCTTTCAAAAATAAATCAATATATTATAAGTACCAAAAATGGAGCCATTAAAAAAAAATACAACTCGTCCCGCAAAAAAACAAGCTTCCATACGGTTATGATGACAAAATAATTAAAAAGTTATGACTCTTTGTATGCGACAATAAAAAAACAAATATTATTGCCTGGTCGCTAACCCCTTAGTGACCACCAATACGCCTTTTCACGGCGGTCACTAAGGGGCCTTTTCACAGCAGCCCAGTCTAAGCCCTGCAAAGGTGTCCCGTGCAGGCTGGAGCCGGGGCTCTGCTGTCTAATGACAGCCAGGCTCCTGCTCCACTTACCACGATCGAAGTTTACTCCGATAGCGGCCGTTTAACCTGTTAAATGCCGCAGTCAATAATTTAAATCATTTACAGAGGGAGGGAGCTCCCTCTCTCACCCATCGGCGGCCTGCAAATGCAATCGCGGGCCTCCGATGGGGTGTGATGGCAGTCGGGGGCCAGAGGCACTTCCTAATAGAATGCCTGTCAGGTTTACACTGACAAGCAATAATGCTCTGGTAAACTAAGTATACCAAAGCATTATAGCAACGATCTACAGATCACATAGTAAAGTCCCCTAGTGAGACTAATAAAATAAGTAATAAATGTGAAATAAAAATTACGATCTACTTACAGACGCTCAGTGGTTCGCCATCTGGTGAATGCAGCTAGAGCATGCGTTCCCGCGCTGTGGAGGAAATCTTGTCCTCCGTCGCTGGGCATGTGGTTCGGCAAGATCCAGGAGATTATGAGAATGGAGGATCTAACGGCATCCATGAAGGGGACCCATGCTAAATTCCTCAAAACGTGGTATCATTGGATTAGATTTCAATCTTCTGTGGAGTTTCGGATGGTCCATTATGGCCTCTTGAGTATAATTCAGGCGTAGTGTGTTATGTCAGTTTTCTTTCCTTCCTTTTTTCCTTCAGCCCCCCTTTTTTTCTTCGATTCTCTCTCTCTTTCTGTCCAGTTTTTTTACAGGTCGCTATGCATAGCGGCGGGTTCAGGATGCATAGGATGTCTTTTTCGATAAAGTTTTTCAGCTGTACGTTGTTGTTTTTCTTGCATTTACTGTATTTGCATATACTGGCCTGTGAGCCGATGTCTGTGCTGCTTATGTATGCACTGTCTTATCTTATATTTGTGTTTGGAAAACGGAAATTAAAAGAATTTGAAAAAAAAAAATTATTAATAAACATTACAGTAAAAAAATAAATAAAACCATTTTGTTCCATAAAAAGTGTTTTTATTAGTAAAAGTGTAAAAAAATAAATAAAACTACACATATATGGTATCGCCACAACCTAAATGACACTAACAATAAAGTTAATATGAAATTCAAACCGCAAGGTGAACACCGTAAAAAAGCGCAAAAAAGAATGGCGAAATTGCTATTTTTTTCATTGTCCCCCAAAAAAGTCATAATAAAAGTTAATCGATAAGTCCCACATACCCTAAAACAGTACCAATCAAAACTACATCTCGTCCCGCAAAAAACAAGGCCAAGAAATCACTACATTGACAGAAAAAAATAATAATTACGGCTCTTCAAAAGAGACTATGCAAAAATAAATAATTTTAGTTCAAAAGTGTTTTGTATTGTGCAAAAACGGTAAAACATAAAAATCCTCTACATATGGGGCATCGTCGTAATCAAAGCAACCAATAGAATAAAGGTAATGTCTTATTTACGCCGCAAAGTGAACAGCATCAATTTAAAACGCATAGAACAATGGCGGAATTTCAGGTTTTTTTCTATCCCCCCCAAAAAAAAAGTTGAACAAAAGTTAATCTAAAAATGCTTTCTACCCCAAAATGGTGCCATTAAAAAGTACAACTAATCCCGCAAAAAAACAAGTCCTCATACAGCTATGTCGACAGAAGAATAAAAAAGTTATAGCTCTTTGAATGCAACTATAGAAAAATGAAAAAAATAGCTTGGTCATTAGGGCCTAAAATAGGCTGGTCGCTAAGGGGTTAAGGCCAAAATAGGCCTGGTCGTTGACCCCTTGCCGCTTTGGCCACTTTTGACCTACCTGACAGAGCCTCATTTTTCAAATCTGACATGTTTCACTTTATGTGATAATAACTTCGGAATGCTTTTACCTATCCAAGCGATTCTGAGATTGTTTTCTCGTGACACATTGGACTTTATGTTACTGGCAAAACTTGGTCGATACATTCAGTATTTAATTGTGAAAAACACCCAAATTTTGCGAAAAATTGCAAAAATTATCATTTTTCGAAATGTAAATGTATCTGCTTGTAAGGCAGGCAGTTATACCACACAAAATTGTTGCTAATTAACATTTCGCATATGTCTACTTTATATTTGTATAATTTTTTGAACATTCTTTTATTTTTCTAGGACGTTACAAGGCTTAGAACTTTAGCAGCAATTTCTCACGTTTTCAAGACATTTTCAAAAGGCTATTTTTACAGGAGCCAGTTCAGTTGTGAAGTGCCCTTTAGGGCCTTATATATTAGAAACCCCCAATAAGTCACCCCATTTTAAAAACTTCACCCCTCAAAGTATTCAAAACAGCATTTAGAAAGTTTCTTAACCCTTTAGACGTTTCACAGGAATTAAAGCAAAGTAGAGGTGAAATTTACAAATTCCATTTTTTTTTTGCAGAAATTAATTTTTAATACATTTTAATCTGCAGTTTTAGGAAATATCCCACATGCGGCCCTAGTGTGCTTATGGACTGAAACACCAGCCTCAGAAGCAAAGGAGTAGCTGGTGGATTTTGGGCCTCCTTTTTATTAGAATATATTTTAGGCACCATGTCAGGTTTGAAGGGCTCTTGCGGTGCCAAAACAGTGGAAATTCCCCAAAAGTGACCCCATTTAGTAGGAATGATTTGCGTAGGCCATGTCACATTTGCAAAGCCCCTGAGGGAAACTCCAAAAAAGTGACTCCATTTAGAAAACTACACCCCTTGAGGAATTAATCTAGGGGTATAGTGAGCATTTTGACACCACAGGTGTTTCATAGAATTTATTAGAATTGGGCAGTGAAAATAAAAACAATCCTTCAATAAGATGTAGCTTTAGCTCAAAATTTTTCATTTTTAATTCTCTCAACAAATAAGGGAAAAAAATAACCTCAACATTTGTACAGCAACTTCTCCGGAGTATGGAAATACCCCATATGTGGTGATAAACTGCTGTTTGGGCACATGGCAAGGATCACCATTGGGCTTTTGGAGCACAGATTTCACTGGATTGGTTTCTTGACACCATGTCGCTTTTGCAAAGCCCCATAGGTACCAGTACAGTGGAAACTCCCCAAAAGTGACTCCAATCACGAAACTACACCCTTGAAGAATTAATCTAGGGGTGTAGTGAGCATTTTGACCCCCACGAGTGTTTTTATTAGAATTGGGCAGTGAACATAAATAAATAAATAAATCCTTTTTCTTCATAAGATGTAGCTTTAGCTTAAAAGTTTTCTTTTTCTCAACAAATAAAGAAAAAAAAGAACCCCAACATTTGTAAAGCAATTTCTCCCGAGTACGGCAATACGGTTATATGGTCATAAACTGCTGTTTGGGCACACGGCAGGGCTCAGAAGGGAAGGAGCACCATTTGGCTTTTCAAGTGCAGATTTAGCTGGATTGGTTTCTGGTGACTATGTCGCATTTGCAAAGCCCTGTGGGACCAAAACTGTGGAAACCCCCCAGAAGTGACCCCATTTTGGAAACTACACCCCTCAAGGTAATCACCTAGGGGTGTAGTGAGCATGTTAACCCCGCAGGTGTTTTGCAGAAATTAGTGTGCACTCGATGTTGCGGTGTGAAAATGGGATTTTTACCATAGATATGCCAATATGTGGTGCCCAGCTTGTGCCACCATAACAAAACAGCTATCTAATTATTATGCTGTGTTTCCCGGTTTTAGAATCACCCTACATGTGGCCCTAATCTTTTGCCTGGACATTCGACAGGACTCAGGATTGAAAGTACCATGCGAAGTTGAGGCCTAATGTGGCTATTTACAAAGTATTGGTTCACAATTGCAGAGGCTCTGATGTGAAATAATAAAAGAAATCACTGACAAGTGACCCCATTTTTGAAACGGCAACCCTCAAGGCATTTATTAAGAGGTGTAGTGAGCATCTTCACCCCATAGGTCTTTTCCATAAATGATTGCGCTGCGGATGGTGCAAAGTAAAAATTTAAATTTTTCCCTAGATATGCCATTTCAGTGGCACATATGTAGTGCCCAGCTTATGCCACTGTAGACACACATCCCAAATATTGTTAAAAAGAGTTCTCCCTGGTTTGGCGATGCCATATATGTGGAAGTAAACTGCTGTTTGGGCACGCTGTAGGGTTCAGAAGAGAGGGAGCGCCAGTAATGGCGGAAGGAGGTGAAGGGAACAAGTGAGCCCTAATCTACCCACCGCCCTGTCCCTGCCTACTTGCAACGACCCGCCCTAGGCGACGGGGTACAACTTGGCGGCGGTCCCTACGCTGACTAAGTGCAAGGGGATACAAACAGGGAACAAGCAAGGGAAGGGGCAGTAGCCCACGGAACACCGTGAGGGAACGGAGTGGTGAACGAGCAGTCAGGATCAGGATGTAATGAAGTATACAAACGCAGAGCACGGAGCAGGAAGCAAGCCGGGGGCAGAGCGAAGCAGGATAAGCGGGAACTGAAGCAAGGCTGAAGCACGGCAGAAGCAGGCTGGAGCAAGGCAGCAGTGGGGCCAGGAAACCAAGAAGAATCACAAGCAATGAGGAAGAGAAAACGGCAGGTATAAATGGACAGGGGGCGGAGCTAACTCCGACTGACCAGGCCGCGATAGACTCTCCCACTCCTGAGCCTGCCACCCTGATTAGTGGGAGCCGGTGTCAGTCTAAGAGGTCTGGCCTCAGGTGTCGATTGATTAATCCTGGGAGTATCCACAGACGTAGTGCCTGGCAGATCCTTTACAGCGCCATTTGGCTTTTGGAGCGTGGATTTTGCTTAGTAGTAATTTTGTATGGAGTTTTACTGGTATTTCAGTTTATAATGTGGTATTTCAGTTTATAATTGCATATGTAAGTTGGGCAGAGTACATTAGGGGCATAGTCAGGTGGTATAATAATGGGGTAAAATAATCTATAGATGTGTGTTACGCTGTGAAGCAATCCTTTCTGCACAGGCCAGTGTCGATATGTTTAGTTCCTATCCTTCCTGGTTCCCTAATTTTAGGGCCTTAATAAATCGCCTCTTGAAATAGAAGAAATGTTCCCTTCGGGCCTGCACAACTGCATATTTTTTATTTTCTGACTTATTGGAGCCTTAACTACCTTTTATTTTTTTTATAGACGTAGTGGTATGAGGGCTGTTTTTTGGTGGGATGAGCTGTAATTATTATTGGTACTATTTTGGGGTACATGCGACTTTTTGATCACTTTTTATCCTATTTTTTGGGAGGCAAGTTGACCAAAAAACAGCAATTCTGGTATAGTTTTTTAAATTTTCTTTATACAGCGTTCACTACGCATTATAAACTACATGTTATCTTTATTCTGCGGGTCAGTACGATTCTGGCAATGCCAAATTGATAGCATTTTTTTATGTTTTACAACTTTTTGCACAATAAAATTGCTTTTGTAAAAAGAATATACTTTTTCTGTCGCCATGTTGAGAAAACCATAATTTTTTATTTTTTTTCAATAATAACGGACTTGATAGCACCAGTACCCTGGAGGACGCTCTACATGTGTAGCGAAACATGTCGGGGGAGCTCTGAGTAATTTTTAAACAACGTGCTTTGTTGCTGATATCTGTGACTTTACTGTTGATTTGGCAGCCGCCGGCCATCTTTAGCACTGTGTACCACATATTACATAGGCATTGTCCTATGGTACTACTCTTCCAGCAGCATGCATGTTTATTTTTTTTAAACATATATGTAGTTCGTCTGTTTGCTTAAATAGCATAATAAAGTTAATCACAATCATTGAATGGTAGTTGGGATATAGGGTTCTTTGCCGGTGGCAATTTTGTATATACAATGTCGGGGATCGGAGCAAACTTCTGTCCCCGCCAATACCCCAGGGTGTCAGCTGTAACATGCAGCCAACACCCAGGGATGGTGGCACAGACTCAGCTTCTGAGCCGGTGTTCACCATTTGTCATATGGATATGGAAAAATGCGGGAAGCACTGGCTTTACATGACGTATCCATACAAAGGAAATTTAGTTAAATGAAATGTGTTATAAGAAAATGGCCTATTGTTGAAATAAAGTTTTTATGTTAAAGGATTTGTCCATTACCGCACAACTGATGACTTATTTACTGGATAGGTCATCAGTATATGATTAGTGCGGGTCCAACACCTGCGGGCACCGGAAGTTATTACGCAGTATGCAGTGTACGGTGCCGGAAGCAGTTGGCTCCGTACACTACAGCTCTGCTCCTATTCACTTGAATAGGGGCAGAGCTGGAGTACTGCAGCTCGGCCATTATTCAGTTTCCAGAGCCATCTTCTTCCGGCATGGACATCTGGTGCCTGGAGAAAGCTGGAACAGCTGATAAGTACGTGGTCCGGGTGTCGGACCCCCACCAATCATATACTGATGACCTATCCGGTGGGATAGGTCTTCAGTTGGTAAGTAATAGACAAACCCTTTAAGCCTATTATTAATTCTTAAATGTAAGAATTTTTGGTGATGATTTATGAATTTTCTCTATTAAAAAATAATCCTAAAATCTTGCCGTTTTCATGCTGGCCACAAAGCCTCACAAAAGGCTAACACTTCCTGTTCTGTAGAGATCACTTCTCAGTAGTCATCTCATTATCATCACTGGCAGGATTACAATGAAAGGTAACACCTATATATAGATAACACAGGATCCATCATTGACAACAGCTGATGGAAACAACTCCTCTCCCACCCCTTCCTGCACAATGAACTCTGCACAGGTCACAGAGCATGCCTACAACACTTTCTCATAGTAGTCAATGGGTCCTTTCCCGTTCATAGGTTTCTATGGTCCATGTGGCTGCGGTAAAGTATATCTCTAAATGCTGTTAACTGCAGCTCAGGCAAGATGACTGCCCACATAATCATCAATCATGTACAGAAAATAGAATAAAAAAAATCTACAATCAAACAATAAAAACAGTATAGAAAAAAAGATTATGTTTCACTATCTGGTTTTACTTAGTAAAAAAGAAAATATTTAGGTAAAGTTAGGTAATAAAGCAACCAATTTAAAAACATTCTCAAATTGATAAAAATAGGAAGACTACAGGTATTTGTAACAAAACCATAATATTTCCATTAATATTTTGGGTACGTAAGGGGGAGGAGGAATCAGGTGGGGTCATACTATATGTGCAACCTGTGCGGTTGCATGGGGGCCCAGTAAATATGGGGAACCTCTGTCACCTTAAAAGCAGCTTTCTACATTCTATTATATTGTATGTAAGGGACTGAACTAATGAATTTCATGTCTCACAATTACTGGTGTATTGTAGAGAAACCCAAAAGTGCTCTATGACGAGTTATTAGAGACAAAGAGTTCTTGCATAGGTGCCCTTTGCTGTGTGTGCTCCTGTGGACTAAATTATTGTGTGTGCTAGAGTGCATGCTTGCAGACGTGTGAATGTGATTGTCACGTGTGAGTTCTTCAACTTGTTTGTATTGGTGCTGTACTGCAAATAAAAAAATTGCAGAGGAGAACTGCACCATTACCGGTTCATGTGAACACAGCCCATTACAAAGCAGTATATTATACAAAGCATTGAGAAAATATTTAGACCATTAACGTTTTCCATAGTTTGCTGCATTATAGCCTTATTCTAAAATAAATTTGACATCTACACAAAATACCCCATAGTGAAAAAGCAAAATCAGGTTTGTAGAAATTTCTGCAAATGTCTTCAAAATAAAAAACTGAAATACCACATTTACATAAATATTCTTCACTAAGGCCCTATGCACATGACCGTGCCCGTAATCATGGTCCGTAATTAGGGGCATGGCCAGCTGCGGAGGGCCGTCACATTTGTGGGCCAGGCTCCATATTATAAAGTATGGGAGCATGGTCCGTAAAATAAGAAAATAGAACATGTCCTATTTTTTACGGACGGTTTCTATGGCACGGACACCTTCCCGTAAATATACGGGAAGGTGTCCGTCGGCCATAGAAATGAATGGGTCTGT
This sequence comes from Rhinoderma darwinii, assembly GCF_050947455.1. Lineage (NCBI taxonomy): Eukaryota > Metazoa > Chordata > Amphibia > Anura > Rhinodermatidae > Rhinoderma > Rhinoderma darwinii. The sequence continues at coordinate 98,854,801 of NC_134688.1, forward strand.
AATTACGGACGATTTTTATGGTCGTGTGCATGGGGCCTAAGTAATTCTTTACTCAGTACTTTGTTGAGGCGCCTTTTGGAGTGATTACAGCCTAATTTCGTCTTGGAGATGAAGCTACATGCTTGGCACACTTGTATTCAGGGGCGGATAATAATGAGGGCAATCTGGCCCTGCTGAATATCATAACTTCCCCCTCACCCTCTCAAACCACCTCTTTCTCAAGGCACAGTGAAAGAGTGTTTGGAATCTGTTTAGCGCAAATGCCTGGACTGCTGGGTAGCAACAGAATTTAGATGTCATCAATACAACCAGCCAATGAGCGGCTTTGCTGACATCTAATACTGCTGCTACCCAGCGGTGCAGGAGCCTGAATGAAAATGCAGCACGTCGCAAAAATGCTCCTCTAGTGGCCCGCTAGTTTTTAATTGGGCCTTTTGCGTTTCTCCTCTTCCTAGCTTGTGTAGCGGCCATGGCCGCGGACCGCCGGGTTTACTCACTCCCCGGCGGCCGCAGCCATGGATCTGTGAGCGCTGGCTCGCATCTCTTTCCCAGAAGACGCCAGCGCTCACTTCCGCTCCAGTCCGCTGTGTCCCATAGGGTGCACACAATGGACTCATCATCATCAACTGCCCATGATTCGCTGGACTATGAAAAGGGCTCTGCCCTTCTAATCCTTGCCTGAGCGTTGTTAGTGTTTCCATTTCAGTCTAGAAAATGGTCCCTTAGTATTATCCTGTTCCTGTTGTTACCAGTGCCCTGTATCCTGTATCCCGTGCTGTGTCCTTGTTCCAGAGCCTGTTATTGTTGGAGTCGTGTCCCTCATCACCTGCTGTCGTCTGCCACGTCCAGTGCCATCTGCCACGTCCAGTGTCATCTGCCACATCCAGTGTGATCTGCCATGTCTGGCGTAACCTGCTGCATCCATCTCCATCCATGCCAAAGCCTTGGCCACTGTCTGGACTATTCAGGTAACCTAGTGCGGGACTTTGTATTTCTGGGGTACTCTGCTGTTTGGCCAGCTGCCTCCCCGCTACGGCGGTGTGGCCTAGTGGGTCGACATACCCACAGTCCGTGACGGCTTGCTGCTGACCTGACTTTCAGTCCGGTAACTGGTGAGTAATTTCTTGCATCCTCTACTAGTCTAGTCGGGGGTCTGTATTTATACTGGTCTAGGGTATGTATTAAAAGGGGAGTCTGGTCTGAGGGTCTGTATTAAAGGGGAATCTGGTCAGTGGTCTGTATTATGAGGGAATCTGGTGTGGGGTCTGTATTTATGTAGGGGGGTCTGGTAATGGGTAATCTGGTCTTGGGTCTGTATTATGAGATAGTCTGTTCTGGGGTCTTTGTTTATGTAGGGGTCTGGTAATGGGTAATCTGGTCTTGTGTCTGTATCATGAGATCGTCTGGTCTGGGGTCTGTATTTATATAGGGGGTCTGGTTTGAGGTCTGTATTAATGGGGAATCTGGTCAGGGGTCTGTATTAAGAGAGAGTTTGGTCTGGGTTATATATTTGTTTAGGAATTCTGGTCTGGGGTCTGTATTAAGAGGTAGTCTGGTCTTGGGTCTGTTTTTATTTGGGGGTTCTGGTCTGGGGTCTGTATTAATGGCGAGTCTGTATTTATTTAGGGAGCTTGGTGTATTTATATAGGAGGTCTGTACTGGGATTTGTATTTAGTTAGGGGGTTTGGTCTGGGCTCTGTATTAATGGGGTTCTGATCTGGAACTTGTATTAAGGGGTCTGTAATTATTTAAGGGTTTGTATTTATTTAGCGGTCTGGGGTCTGTGTTAATGGGGGGGGGCTCGGGTCTGTGTTTATTTGGGGGGTCTGAGATTGTTCAGAAATTGTTGAGAATTGTCCAGGAATGATTTGAGGAACATGTCAAAGAGTTCAAGGTGTTGACTTTGCCTTTAAATTCCACAGATTTCAATCCAATCAAGCATCTGTGGGATGTTCTGGAAAATGAGATCTCAACCATGGAGGCCCCACTCATTACTTACAGTATTTCCTGGTTCCAGATACCACAGAACATCTTCAGAAGTCTTGTAGAGTCCATGCCTCGATGGGTCGCAGCTCATTTGGTGGCAGTAGGAGGACCGACACAATACTGTATTAGGCAAGTGGTTTTGTAACTGAATTGGTTAATGAAAGTGAATACCCACAAAGGAATGTAAGATTTAAGACTTTAAAACTTTTCAGATCCTGTCCTTTATGTTTTATCATGTTTTTTTTTAGCACTATAGTAGTATTGGGCTGCAAAGAAGTAACTTCGGACTGAGTTTTCTTTACATTCTGTATGAATATTTTGAGCAAATACAGGTGCCTGTGACAGTGTTATCTTATAGATTAACAAATGTGACCTATAAATATCTCTGCATACTGTAATATATGTAGACACATTCACAAACAAATGCCAGTGAGTTTAAATAACAACTTGTTTTACAATATATTCTACAGTTTTCTATCACAATCACATGGGATCAAATGCTACATTAAACATACATAATAAACATACAATTCCTATGAACAGTAAATAAGAGATCATAGTATCATAGTTTGTAAGGCAAAAATAAGACATATATCCATCCAGTTCAGTCTTTTATTCTGCAATGTTGATCCAGAGAAAGGCAAAACATAAGGCAATTTTATGAATTAGGGAAAAATTCCTTCCCGACTCCATGAATAGGCACAAAGCTTGTGGAAATTAATGTCCGCAGTGCTAAATGAATTAAAGAGAACCTTCCAGCAGTTTTTAGCCCCCTAAACGGCTATTACCGCTAAATAGGGGCTAGGGAGTTGTTTCTAAGCATACCCTTATGTGTCAGCACTTTACAGCTTACTTGTTTAAATATCTCCCACGCCATATTTAAATTACTATGGAAGTATCCGCGGGGGATATCCTTAAGAGAGGAGTGTCCTGCGAGCTTGGAACTAATTCCTCCCATCGTGCCTTGATTAACGTATTTGACACCTCCTGCGCCATCTAGAGCCAGATAGAAATCTCACGCGTCTACCATAATGCAGAAGTAGCCTGTTGTGGGCATCGCCTTTACTTCTCTTCTGCGCATGCGCTGCTTCATATCGCCATATTAAGATTTCTAACGGGATCTGGATGATGCAGGAAGCATTTTTCTCAGGGTTTCTATACGATTGCTGGCGCAACTGGTTATATTCAGAAATATCTCTCTAGCACCTCTCTAGGCTGCCATTTTATCTAAATAAATTCATGATAGCTTTCCACCTTTGTGCACAATCTTTAACAAATCGTCATTTAAGTGTAGTGCAATTCAACTGCTCCATAAACTGGTACTTAATTTACTATTTTCTTACTTTTATTGTTGTATATACGTGACTAATGATTCCCTGAAGAGGCCAACCAGAACAAAACATGTAAAGGACACATAGCTAAGATTCAGTGCTGCTTCTGCTTCTGTGTTCACATCACATGTGTACACTACAACCGAGCCGGAAACGGTCCTTGTGCATATGCCGAACATATCCATAAGGCCCCATTGACCCAATGTATGCAAAATGAATGTCCTTTTTGGCATAAGTCAGGAAGGTATGCGTCGGCATACATTTTTTTTAACATTATAGAATTGTAGGCTACACTAGTCCATACAAAGGCATCCAGTAAGAATGAGACACTATGGTCACTATATGCCACTGTATGCCTATGGCATATATCGGACCTTAAATTGGGGGTATATGTTTGGAAATACTTCTATGACATATACCTTCCGACAGAAGGCTCTGACATAATGTGAACAGACAATGTATATGGTGTCCTTGTCGCTGTTTGCTGCCTGTTTTATACAGTACAAATACATACTCAGTGCATACTGTAAATACAATATGTGTACACTCATACTACATGGATACAGTATATATTCATACTCAGTGCATACTGTAAATACAATATGTGTACACTCATACTACATGAATACAGTATATATTCATACTCAGTAATACTGTAAATACAATACGTGTACACTCATACTACATGAATACAGTATATATTCATACTCGGAAATACTGTAAATACAATACGTGTACACTCATACTACATGAATACAGTATATATTCATACTCGGTAATACTGTAAATACAATACGTGTACACTCATACTACATGAATACAGTATATATTCATACTCAGTAATACTGTAAATACAATACGTGTACACTCATACTACATGTATACAGTATATATTCATACTCGGTAATACTGTAAATACAATACATGTACACTCATACTACATGAATACAGTATATATTCATACTCGGTAATACTGTAAATGCAATACGTGTACACTCATACTACATGAATACAGTATATATTCATACTCGGTAATACTGTAAATACAATATGTGTACACTCATACTACATGAATACAGTATATATTCATACTCGGTAATACTGTAAATACAATACGTGTACACTCATACTACATGAATACAGTATATATTCATACTCAGTAATACTGTAAATACAATACGTGTACACTCATACTACATGAATACAGTATATATTCATACTCGTAAATACTGTAAATACAATATGTGTACACTCATACTACATGAATACAGTATATATTCATACTCAGTAATACTGTAAGTACAATACGTGTACACTCATACTACATGGATACAGTATATATTCATACTCAGTACATACTGTAAGTACAATACGTGTACACTCATACTACATGAATACAGTATATATTCATACTCAGTACATACTGTAAGTACAATACGTGTCCACTCATACTACATGAATACAGTATATATTCATACTCAGTACATACTGTAAGTACAATACGTGTACACTCATACTACATGGATACAGTATATATTCATACTCAGTAATACTGTAAATACAATACGTGTACACTCATACTACATGAATACAGTATATATTCATACTCGGTAATACTGTAAATACAATACGTGTACACTCATACTACATGAATACAGTATATATTCATACTCGGTAATACTGTAAATACAATACGTGTACACTCATACTACATGAATACAGTATATATTCATACTCGGTAATACTGTAAATACAATACGTGTACACTCATACTACATGAATACAGTATATATTCATACTCGGTAATACTGTAATTACAATACTTGTACACTCATACTACATGAATACAGTATATATTCATACTCGGTAATACTGTAAATACAATACGTGTACACTCATATTACATGAATACAGTATATATTCATACTCAGTAATACTGTAAATACAATACTTGTACACTCATACTACATGAATACAGTATATATTCATACTCGTAAATACTGTAAATACAATATGTGTACACTCATACTACATGAATACAGTATATATTCATACTCAGTACATACTGTAAGTACAATACGTGTACACTCATACTACATGAATACAGTATATATTCATACTCAGTAATACTGTAAATACAATACGTGTACACTCATACTACATAAATACAGTATATATTCATACTCGGTAATACTGTAATTACAATACGTGTACACTCATACTACATGAATACAGTATATATTCATACTCAGTACATACTGTAAGTACAATACGTGTACACTCATACTACATGGATACAGTATATATTCATACTCAGTAATACTGTAAATACAATACGTGTACACTCATACTACATGAGTACAGTATATATTCATACTCGGTAATACTGTAAATACAATACGTGTACACTCATACTACATGGATACAGTATATATTCATACTCGGTAATACTGTAAATACAATACGTGTACACTCATACTACATGAATACAGTATATATTCATACTCGGTAATACTGTAATTACAATACGTGTACACTCATACTACATGAATACAGTATATATTCATACTCGGTAATACTGTAAATACAATACGTGTACACTCATACTACATGGATACAGTATATATTCATACTCGGTAATACTGTAAATACAATACGTGTACACTCATACTACATGAATACAGTATATATTCATACTCAGTAATACTGTAAATACAATATGTGTACACTCATACTACATGAATACAGTATATATTCATACTCGGTAATACTGTAAATACAATACGTGTACACTCATATTACATGAATACAGTATATATTCATACTCAGTAATACTGTAAATACAATACGTGTACACTCATACTACATGAATACAGTATATATTCATACTCAGTAATACTGTAAATACAATATGTGTACACTCATACTACATGAATACAGTATATATTCATACTCGTAAATACTGTAAATACAATATGTGTACACTCATACTACATGAATACAGTATATATTCATACTCAGTATATACTGTAAGTACAATACGTGTACACTCATACTACATGAATACAGTATATATTCATACTTGGTAATACTGTAAATACAATACGTGTACACTCATACTACATGAATACAGTATATATTCATACTCAGTACATACTGTAAGTACAATACGTGTACACTCATACTACATGGATACAGTATATATTCATACTCAGTAATACTGTAAATACAATACGTGTACTCTCATACTACATGAGTACAGTATATATTCATACTCGGTAATACTGTAAATACAATACGTGTACACTCATACTACATGAATACAGTATATATTCATACTCGGTAATACTGTAAATACAATATGTGTACACTCATACTACATGAATACAGTATATATTCATACTCAGTAATACTGTAAATACAATACGTGTACACTCATACTACATGAATACAGTATATATTCATACTCGTAAATACTGTAAATACAATATGTGTACACTCATACTACATGAATACAGTATATATTCATACTCAGTAATACTGTAAGTACAATACGTGTACACTCATACTACATGAATACAGTATATATTCATACTTGGTAATACTGTAAATACAATATGTGTACACTCATACTACATGAATACAGTATATATTCATACTCGGTAATACTGTAAATACAATACGTGTACACTCATACTACATGAATACAGTATATATTCATACTCAGTAATACTGTAAATACAATACGTGTACACTCATACTACATGAATACAGTATATATTCATACTCGTAAATACTGTAAATACAATATGTGTACACTCATACTACATGAATACAGTATATATTCATACTCAGTAATACTGTAAGTACAATACGTGTACACTCATACTACATGAATACAGTATATATTCATACTTGGTAATACTGTAAATACAATATGTGTACACTCATACTACATGAATACAGTATATATTCATACTCGGTAATACTGTAATTACAATACGTGTACACTCATACTACATAAATACAGTATATATTCATACTCAGTAATACTGTAAATACAATATGTGTACACTCATACTACATGAATACAGTATATATTCATACTCAGTAATACTGTAAATACAATACGTGTACACTCATACTACATGAATACAGTATATATTCATACTCGTAAATACTGTAAATACAATATGTGTACACTCATACTACATGAATACAGTATATATTCATACTCAGTACATACTGTAAGTACAATACGTGTACACTCATACTACATGGATACAGTATATATTCATACTCAGTAATACTGTAAATACAATACGTGTACACTCATACTACATGAGTACAGTATATATTCATACTCGGTAATACTGTAAATACAATACGTGTACACTCATACTACATGGATACAGTATATATTCATACTCGGTAATACTGTAAATACAATACGTGTACACTCATACTACATGAATACAGTATATATTCATACTCGGTAATACTGTAATTACAATACGTGTACACTCATACTACATGAATACAGTATATATTCATACTCGGTAATACTGTAAATACAATATGTGTACACTCATATTACATGAATACAGTATATATTCATACTCAGTAATACTGTAAATACAATACGTGTACACTCATACTACATGAATACAGTATATATTCATACTCAGTAATACTGTAAATACAATATGTGTACACTCATACTACATGAATACAGTATATATTCATACTCGTAAATACTGTAAATACAATACGTGTACACTCATACTACATGAATACAGTATATATTCATACTTGGTAATACTGTAAATACAATACGTGTACACTCATACTACATGAATACAGTATATATTCATACTCAGTACATACTGTAAGTACAATACGTGTACACTCATACTACATGGATACAGTATATATTCATACTCAGTAATACTGTAAATACAATACGTGTACACTCATACTACATGAGTACAGTATATATTCATACTCGGTAATACTGTAAATACAATACGTGTACACTCATACTACATGAATACAGTATATATTCATACTCGGTAATACTGTAAATACAATATGTGTACACTCATACTACATGAATACAGTATATATTCATACTCAGTAATACTGTAAATACAATACGTGTACACTCATACTACATGAATACAGTATATATTCATACTCGTAAATACTGTAAATACAATATGTGTACACTCATACTACATGAATACAGTATATATTCATACTCAGTAATACTGTAAGTACAATACGTGTACACTCATACTACATGAATACAGTATATATTCATACTTGGTAATACTGTAAATACAATATGTGTACACTCATACTACATGAATACAGTATATATTCATACTCGGTAATACTGTAATTACAATACGTGTACACTCATACTACATAAATACAGTATATATTCATACTCAGTAATACTGTAAATACAATATGTGTACACTCATACTACATGAATACAGTATATATTCATACTCAGTAATACTGTAAATACAATACGTGTACACTCATACTACAGGAATACAGTATATATTCATACTCGTAAATACTGTAAATACAATATGTGTACACTCATACTACATGAATACAGTATATATTCATACTCAGTACATACTGTAAGTACAATACGTGTACACTCATACTACATGAATACAGTATATATTCATACTCAGTAATACTGTAAATACAATATGTGTACACTCATACTACATGAATACAGTATATATTCATACTCAGTAATACTGTAAATACAATACGTGTACACTCATACTACATGAATACAGTATATATTCATACTCGGTAATACTGTAAATACAATACGTGTACACTCATACTACATGAATACAGTATATATTCATACTCGTAAATACTGTAAATACAATATGTGTACACTCATACTACATGAATACAGTATATATTCATACTCAGTACATACTGTAAGTACAATACGTGTACACTCATACTACATGGATACAGTATATATTCATACTCAGTAATACTGTAAATACAATACGTGTACACTCATACTACATGAGTACAGTATATATTCATACTCGGTAATACTGTAAATACAATACGTGTACACTCATACTACATGGATACAGTATATATTCATACTCGGTAATACTGTAAATACAATACGTGTACACTCATACTACATGAATACAGTATATATTCATACTCGGTAATACTGTAATTACAATACGTGTACACTCATACTACATGAATACAGTATATATTCATACTCGGTAATACTGTAAATACAATACGTGTACACTCATATTACATGAATACAGTATATATTCATACTCAGTAATACTGTAAATACAATACGTGTACACTCATACTACATGAATACAGTATATATTCATACTCGTAAATACTGTAAATACAATATGTGTACACTCATACTACATGAATACAGTATATATTCATACTCAGTACATACTGTAAGTACAATACGTGTACACTCATACTACATGGATACAGTATATATTCATACTCAGTAATACTGTAAATACAATACGTGTACACTCATACTACATGAGTGCAGTATATATTCATACTCGGTAATACTGTAAATACAATACGTGTACACTCATACTACATGAATACAGTATATATTCATACTCGGTAATACTGTAAATACAATATGTGTACACTCATACTACATGAATACAGTATATATTCATACTCAGTAATACTGTAAATACAATACGTGTACACTCATACTACATGAATACAGTATATATTCATACTCGTAAATACTGTAAATACAATATGTGTACACTCATACTACATGAATACAGTATATATTCATACTCAGTAATACTGTAAGTACAATACGTGTACACTCATACTACATGAATACAGTATATATTCATACTTGGTAATACTGTAAATACAATATGTGTACACTCATACTACATGAATACAGTATATATTCATACTCAGTAATACTGTAAATACAATATGTGTACACTCATACTACATGAATACAGTATATATTCATACTCAGTAATACTGTAAATACAATACGTGTACACTCATACTACATGAATACAGTATATATTCATACTCGTAAATACTGTAAATACAATATGTGTACACTCATACTACATGAATACAGTATATATTCATACTCGTAAATACTGTAAATACAATATGTGTACACTCATACTACATGAATACAGTATATATTCATACTCAGTAATACTGTAAATACAATACGTGTACACTCATACTACATGAATACAGTATATATTCATACTCAGTACATACTGTAAGTACAATACGTGTACACTCATACTACATGAATACAGTATATATTCATACTCAGTACATACTGTAAGTACAATACTTGTACACTCATACTACATGAATACAGTATATATTCATACTCAGTAATACTGTAAATACAATATGTGTACACTCATACTACATGAATACAGTATATATTCATACTCAGTAATACTGTAAATACAATACGTGTACACTCATACTACATGAATACAGTATATATTCATACTCGGTAATACTGTAAATACAATACGTGTACACTCATACTGCATGAATACAGTATATATTCATACTCGTAAATACTGTAAATACAATATGTGTACACTCATACTACATGAATACAGTATATATTCATACTCAGTACATACTGTAAGTACAATACGTGTACACTCATACTACATGAATACAGTATATATTCATACTTGGTAATACTGTAAATACAATACGTGTACACTCATACTACATGAATACAGTATATATTCATACTCGGTAATACTGTAAATACAATACGTGTACACTCATACTACATGAATACAGTATATATTCATACTCGGTAATACTGTAAATACAATATGTGTACACTCATACTACATGAATACAGTATATATTCATACTCAGTAATACTGTAAATACAATACGTGTACACTCATACTACATGAATACAGTATATATTCATACTCGTAAATACTGTAAATACAATATGTGTACACTCATACTACATGAATACAGTATATATTCATACTCAGTAATACTGTAAGTACAATACATGTACACTCATACTACATGGATACAGTATATATTCATACTTGGTAATACTGTAAATACAATATGTGTACACTCATACTACATGAATACAGTATATATTCATACTCGGTAATACTGTAATTACAATACGTGTACACTCATACTACATAAATACAGTATATATTCATACTCAGTAATACTGTAAATACAATATGTGTACACTCATACTACATGAATACAGTATATATTCATACTCAGTAATACTGTAAATACAATACGTGTACACTCATACTACATGAATACAGTATATATTCATACTCGTAAATACTGTAAATACAATATGTGTACACTCATACTACATGAATACAGTATATATTCATACTCAGTACATACTGTAAGTACAATACGTGTACACTCATATTACATGAATACAGTATATATTCATACTCAGTAATACTGTAAATACAATATGTGTACACTCATACTACATGAATACAGTATATATTCATACTCAGTAATACTGTAAATACAATACGTGTACACTCATACTACATGAATACAGTATATATTCATACTCGGTAATACTGTAAATACAATACGTGTACACTCATACTACATGAATACAGTATATATTCATACTCGTAAATACTGTAAATACAATATGTGTACACTCATACTACATGAATACAGTATATATTCATACTCAGTACATACTGTAAGTACAATACGTGTACACTCATACTACATGGATACAGTATATATTCATACTCAGTAATACTGTAAATACAATACGTGTACACTCATACTACATGAGTACAGTATATATTCATACTCGGTAATACTGTAAATACAATACGTGTACACTCATACTACATGAATACAGTATATATTCATACTCGGTAATACTGTAAATACAATACGTGTACACTCATACTACATGAATACAGTATATATTCATACTCAGTAATACTGTAAATACAATACGTGTACACTCATACTACATGAATACAGTATATATTCATACTCGTAAATACTGTAAATACAATATGTGTACACTCATACTACATGAATACAGTATATATTCATACTCAGTAATACTGTAAGTACAATACGTGTACACTCATACTACATGAATACAGTATATATTCATACTTGGTAATACTGTAAATACAATATGTGTACACTCATACTACATGAATACAGTATATATTCATACTCAGTAATACTGTAAATACAATATGTGTACACTCATACTACATGAATACAGTATATATTCATACTCAGTAATACTGTAAATACAATACGTGTACACTCATACTACATGAATACAGTATATATTCATACTCGTAAATACTGTAAATACAATATGTGTACACTCATACTACATGAATACAGTATATATTCATACTCAGTACATACTGTAAGTACAATACTTGTACACTCATACTACATGAATACAGTATATATTCATACTCAGTAATACTGTAAATACAATATGTGTACACTCATACTACATGAATACAGTATATATTCATACTCAGTAATACTGTAAATACAATACGTGTACACTCATACTACATGAATACAGTATATATTCATACTCGGTAATACTGTAAATACAATACGTGTACACTCATACTACATGAATACAGTATATATTCATACTCGTAAATACTGTAAATACAATATGTGTACACTCATACTACATGAATACAGTATATATTCATACTCAGTACATACTGTAAGTACAATACGTGTACACTCATACTACATGAATACAGTATATATTCATACTTGGTAATACTGTAAATACAATACGTGTACACTCATACTACATGAATACAGTATATATTCATACTCGGTAATACTGTAAATACAATACGTGTACACTCATACTACATGAATACAGTATATATTCATACTCGGTAATACTGTAAATACAATATGTGTACACTCATACTACATGAATACAGTATATATTCATACTCAGTAATACTGTAAATACAATACGTGTACACTCATACTACATGAATACAGTATATATTCATACTCGTAAATACTGTAAATACAATATGTGTACACTCATACTACATGAATACAGTATATATTCATACTCAGTAATACTGTAAGTACAATACGTGTACACTCATACTACATGGATACAGTATATATTCATACTTGGTAATACTGTAAATACAATATGTGTACACTCATACTACATGAATACAGTATATATTCATACTCGGTAATACTGTAATTACAATACGTGTACACTCATACTACATAAATACAGTATATATTCATACTCAGTAATACTGTAAATACAATATGTGTACACTCATACTACATGAATACAGTATATATTCATACTCAGTAATACTGTAAATACAATACGTGTACACTCATACTACATGAATACAGTATATATTCATACTCGTAAATACTGTAAATACAATATGTGTACACTCATACTACATGAATACAGTATATATTCATACTCAGTACATACTGTAAGTACAATACGTGTACACTCATACTACATGAATACAGTATATATTCATACTCAGTAATACTGTAAATACAATATGTGTACACTCATACTACATGAATACAGTATATATTCATACTCAGTAATACTGTAAATACAATACGTGTACACTCATACTACATGAATACAGTATATATTCATACTCGGTAATACTGTAAATACAATACGTGTACACTCATACTACATGAATACAGTATATATTCATACTCGTAAATACTGTAAATACAATATGTGTACACTCATACTACATGAATACAGTATATATTCATACTCAGTACATACTGTAAGTACAATACGTGTACACTCATACTACATGGATACAGTATATATTCATACTCAGTAATACTGTAAATACAATACGTGTACACTCATACTACATGAGTACAGTATATATTCATACTCGGTAATACTGTAAATACAATACGTGTACACTCATACTACATGGATACAGTATATATTCATACTCGGTAATACTGTAAATACAATACGTGTACACTCATACTACATGAATACAGTATATATTCATACTCGGTAATACTGTAATTACAATACGTGTACACTCATACTACATGAATACAGTATATATTCATACTCGGTAATACTGTAAATACAATACGTGTACACTCATATTACATGAATACAGTATATATTCATACTCAGTAATACTGTAAATACAATACGTGTACACTCATACTACATGAATACAGTATATATTCATACTCGTAAATACTGTAAATACAATATGTGTACACTCATACTACATGAATACAGTATATATTCATACTCAGTACATACTGTAAGTACAATACGTGTACACTCATACTACATGGATACAGTATATATTCATACTCAGTAATACTGTAAATACAATACGTGTACACTCATACTACATGAGTGCAGTATATATTCATACTCGGTAATACTGTAAATACAATACGTGTACACTCATACTACATGAATACAGTATATATTCATACTCGGTAATACTGTAAATACAATACGTGTACACTCATACTACATGAATACAGTATATATTCATACTCAGTAATACTGTAAATACAATACGTGTACACTCATACTACATGAATACAGTATATATTCATACTCGTAAATACTGTAAATACAATATGTGTACACTCATACTACATGAATACAGTATATATTCATACTCAGTAATACTGTAAGTACAATACGTGTACACTCATACTACATGAATACAGTATATATTCATACTTGGTAATACTGTAAATACAATATGTGTACACTCATACTACATGAATACAGTATATATTCATACTCGTAAATACTGTAAATACAATATGTGTACACTCATACTACATGAATACAGTATATATTCATACTCAGTAATACTGTAAATACAATACGTGTACACTCATACTACATGAATACAGTATATATTCATACTCGTAAATACTGTAAATACAATATGTGTACACTCATACTACATGAATACAGTATATATTCATACTCAGTACATACTGTAAGTACAATACTTGTACACTCATACTACATGAATACAGTATATATTCATACTCAGTAATACTGTAAATACAATATGTGTACACTCATACTACATGAATACAGTATATATTCATACTCAGTAATACTGTAAATACAATACGTGTACACTCATACTACATGAATACAGTATATATTCATACTCGGTAATACTGTAAATACAATACGTGTACACTCATACTACATGAATACAGTATATATTCATACTCGTAAATACTGTAAATACAATATGTGTACACTCATACTACATGAATACAGTATATATTCATACGCAGTACATACTGTAAGTACAATACGTGTACACTCATACTACATGAATACAGTATATATTCATACTTGGTAATACTGTAAATACAATACGTGTACACTCATACTACATGAATACAGTATATATTCATACTCAGTACATACTGTAAGTACAATACGTGTACACTCATACTACATGAATACAGTATATATTCATACTCAGTAATACTGTAAATACAATACATGTACACTCATAATACATGAATACAGTATATATTCATACTCAGTAATACTGTAAATACAATACGTGTACACTCATACTACATGAAATCAGTATATATTCATACTCGGTAATACTGTAAATACAATACGTGTACACTCATACTACATGAATACAGTATATATTCATACTCAGTAATACTGTAAATACAATACGTGTACACTCATACTACATGAATACAGTATATATTCATACCCGTAAATACTGTAAATACAATACGTGTACACTCATACTACATGAATACAGTATATATTCATACTCAGTAATACTGTAAATACAATACGTGTACACTCATACTACATGAATACAGTATATATTCATACTCAGTAATACTGTAATTACAATATGTGTACACTCATACTACATGAATACAGTATATATTCATACTCAGTACATACTGTAAGTACAATACATGTACACTCATACTACATGAATACAGTATATATTCATACTTGGTAATACTGTAAATACAATACGTGTACACTCATACTACATGAATACAGTATATATTCATACTCGGTAATACTGTAAATACAATACATGTACACTCATACTACATGAATACAGTATATATTCATACTTGGTAATACTGTAAATACAATACGTGTACACTCATACTACATGAATACAGTATATATTCATACTCGTAAATACTGTAAATACAATACGTGTACACTCATACCACCTGGATACAGTATATATTCATACTCAGTACATACTGTAAGTACAATACGTGTACACTCATACTATATGCATACAGTATATATTCATACTCAGTAATACTGTAAATACAATACGTGTACACTCATACTACATGAATACAGTATATATTCATACTCGTAAATACTGTAAATACAATATGTGTACACTCATACTACATGAATACAGTATATATTCATACTCAGTACATACTGTAAGTACAATACGTGCACACTCATACTACATGAATACAGTATATATTCATACTTGGTAATACTGTAAATACAATATGTGTACACTCATACTACATGAATACAGTATATATTCATACTCGGTAATACTGTAAATACAATACGTGTACACTCATACTACATGAATACCGTATATATTCATACTCAGTAATACTGTAAGTACAATATGTGCGCATTAAAATTACATAAATACAGTATATATACATACGCACAACATACTTTAAATACAGTACATGCACACACTCACACTAGATCAATACAGTATATACGGATGTAGCCATCTTTAACTTGATTCTGATAACTTGCTGCAGCGTGATATCACACAACAAAAGCCATTGAAAAGTCATTGAAAAAGTCGAGATAAGGGATCTAGCCACTGTTTGTTTAATGCGTTAAAAGTCAAGGTAAAGATTGCTACATCTGTATGTAT
This sequence comes from Rhinoderma darwinii, assembly GCF_050947455.1. Classification (NCBI taxonomy): domain Eukaryota; kingdom Metazoa; phylum Chordata; class Amphibia; order Anura; family Rhinodermatidae; genus Rhinoderma; species Rhinoderma darwinii. The sequence continues at coordinate 98,872,196 of NC_134688.1, forward strand.
ACTCACAACATACTGTAAATATAGTACGTGTACACTTATACTACAAGAATACAGCATATATGCATACTCAGTACATACCTCATAGTACATGAATTTAGTATATATGCATACTCAGTACAAACTGAAACTACAATACGTGCACACTCAAAATACATGAATACAGTATATAAACATACTACAATATACTATAAACACAGTACATGCACACACACACTACATTAATACAGTATATATGTATACTCACAACATACTGTAAATACAGTACGTGTACACTCATACTACATGAATACAGTGTATATGCATACTCAGTACTACTGTAAATTCAATACGTGCGCACTCAATCTACATAGTAGAGTCAATACTGCAGAATTTCCATCCAGACCAAATCTCATACCCACGCTGCGGAAAAAAATTGTAGAAAAGACGTGCAGAAACTGAACTGCGTTTCTCAATCTGCAGCATGTCAATTACTCTTGCGAAAATGTGCGGAAATTCTGCAATATTTATGCTACATGTGAACTGAGCCTTAGAAGTCAGCTAGACTACTCTAGTTGCTGATGATTGACATGTTGTCTGATTTCCAAATGCACAGCATGCTCATTATGTTGTGTCAAATCTGAAACACAATCTGCGGCAAAATAGGCATGTAAGCCGATGTTAGATAGCTCAGTGAAGATGTGGATCCTCTAAGCTACAATCGGTTTGGTGCTGGCTAGGCTGGTGAGCGAAGTCTTAGCCCCAATGCACATGACCGTATGTGCCACTCGAGTCCCATCTGTGATCCATGTAGTCAGTCATGTGCAACTGGGCTAAGGAGTTTACCAATTCTTCACCCTTAACAACCCAAAAAGTGAAATGGAGTTAAATTCCACAGTCTCGGTACCCAAAATAGTCACCAATTGGTGGCAGAAGCGCTAACGGAGCAGTAGGATAGTCAGGAATGGAGCTAACGGTTGTCACCAGGGAAGCATTAGGGATGCGAAAGGCCAGAGAATGAGACGGGAGCATAGTCAGGGGATAACCAGGGGTCAGAACCAGGAGTGGAACAACTGGTACCAGGCAAACAATCTAAAGGGCGAAATCTAGGAACAAAGCCAAAATCAAGGTCAAAGCTAAGTTCCGGTACAATACAGATACAAGAGCAAGTAATAGGAAATACCTTAATTAGCCGGCAAGGTGGTGAGGCTGGAGACCCCTTTAAATAGCCTGCCAGGGCGGACATCAGCAGGAGGTTCCAGTTGATTTGGCAACATGACGCAGATGGCAGAGAGGAGGAGGGCTGTGGCCAGGTATTTACAACGATGAAGTTGAGGAGAGATGAGTCTCGTTACCTAGCAACCTGACATGACCAACGGCTAGCACCGCGGCCGCCAGCAGATACCCGACTCTGGAATGTGGAGAGGGTAGTAACAGCCAAAACCCAGACTGGATCCTAAACACAGAGAAAGTATAATGGAAAAATCGTTGGGTTCAGTTGACTATCTTTTAATGTATATGGGCACCTTATTCTCTATAACAAACATTAATGTACGGATACTAACAATATACATCAAGAATAATAACTCCAACACCTCCCTAATAAACTCATATGTACATAATTTAGAAAGTCTGGAATTGTGTGCATTTTACCATCCTAAAGGTTAAAGAAATACTTCAGAAAACATATGTTTGACTTCCCACCATAACAAATGTATTTGCATATCTCAGACTGCAACTTATTCTGCTGCACCATCTCTGAACTCATAAGATATCTGTCAAAAAGAAAAAAAAATGTTTTAGATGAAATAGCAGAAACAGAGCAAATGCAGAATATTCCCACTGCTCGTTTCCACCACTTATGCAAGAAACAAGGAGGTTGTAGAGGTTACTCAGCTGTTTCCATAACTTCAATATAGATAGCCGTCCACATAATAGGTCACATGAACACATGGTGGCCACCTTTTCCATTTGGTTTCCTTCTGTATGTGGCTGGCTAGCTCGACTTGTATAGAAGGGGACAGAGGTGGAATTTCCCATCTGTCAAACATTTATGGTAAATCCTGTGTATATGCCATAAATGTCCAAAGTGGGAAAACTCCTATAATTCTGTATAGTACTGATACAGATTTTAAGTACCGAGCTATTTATCCCATCTTGCATTCAGTGGTTAGCCTTCATGACTGCAATCTATGGTTGTAAACCCGAAAAACACTGTAGCCCTATGTTCATTTTTTTTGCCTTATCTTAAGGCGGCTATATACATGAAATAACTGTTATGTCTCCTGACTACCACAAGCCAAACTTGACTAATGTGTACGGCCATCTTCAAGGGCAAATGCAGGATTTTTAAAGGGGGTTTCCAAGCAAATTGGGTTCCTACAGTGGAGATGGCAAATGTCTCCTCGCCCCTGAATTGTCTATACAGTACAAAACCTCAAAGGGTCTCTAACTTTTTAACAAACGTTGCACAAATCAAAAGTACTACTGAATACAAGAAAATGGTTAATATATCTTATAAGAGAGAATGCCTCTTTCTCCACTTATCAGGCTCCTTCCCCTCCCTCATAACTGTTCACTCACTCTCAATTTACTGTTGTATCTTCCTGCTGGTTGTGCCCAACAATTGTGGTGCAACGACCGCGGCCGTGCGCCATCCACCCCCCGTCGGACATAAAATAAAAAGAATGGATACTCTTCTCAAAGCTCCTCTTCATTTCTCTGGGTCCGCTCAGCATGCTGTGGCTCATACAAAATACAGACGCTGCGACTTTTGGGCATTTGTGACTATTCTACTCACCGCAGATACTACAGTTTCCTGGTAAGTACTATATCTCACCCCAGTGCAGGATTCTTAGCTACGCTGCTCACGGCTGCTGTATAATTTCCTCCATGCTGCTACAGCATATATATATATATATATATATATATATATATATATATATATATATATATATATATTATACAAAAATGGTGACAGCACTCTGAAAACACCCTGCACTCCTCCCATTTTGCCCTGGGTGATTTTAATTAGTTTAATTAGTTTAATGCTGGTTCCTTCCATCCCAAGGTATATGTAGGCTCAGCTACAGTTCTGGGGGTACGAGCAGAGTAGGGACCCACCTATAGTGGCAGGTGGGCTCACACAATTTGATCAATATATGCGCTAAGAACCTCACTATTGTTAGTAGATTTAGAGATGGGGAGCAGGATATTCTCTGCTCTATGTGTGCATTGTATAGAAGACATGATAGTTATTAGGCTCCGCCCACTAGCTCAGAGACAATTGAGAATTGGAGATAGAGCCTGCAGATAGGAAAACTGCAAAATAATACCACATACAAGTCATATAATGGCCAGTAATGTTATTCCTCATGTACACACATATAACCGCTTATTCTGAAAAGTCACCTGAAAGGTTAGGAACGCTTTATTGGAAGTGGTCTAGGACACAAAAAGGTACCTATCATTTAATTTTACTGTATGTCCAAAATTCGTTATAGGGGTTAGAGCCTTGTTTTTATTATTCAGAGCTTCAAATCCTGTTTAGGGTATGCGCACATGCCATTTTTTGGCAAGCAGAAAAAACCTGCCTCAAAATTCCTTTAGGATTTTTGAGGCAAATTTTGAAATGCAAAAAGTTCTTTTACACTTTTTTATTATTCTGTTGTGATGTCCGCATTAAAATAAAAAAATGATGTGTGAACTTAATGAGTTAAATGATAACATTCTGGCACGTGGCAAAAACTGTTTTTTTGAGAAACCATGGTGGATTTTCCACGGTTTTCCAAATATCACAGAAAAACACCACACCAAAACCACAATGTGTAGCTTTACCCTCAGGGTATGTTCACACAGGCCAAAAGACTGCATCAGATTGTGGTGCAGATTTTCATCCGAAATCGCCGCTGCGAAAAGAAGAGCAAAAAAACCAAAACCCAATACTTACCTTCACTGGCGTTGCCATAGCGATGTGTCCCTCTGGTCTTCATGCAGCCCGGCCTCCTGTGAAGATGTTGCAGTCCATGTGACCGCTACAGCCTGTGATTGGCTGCAGGTGTCACATGGGATGAAACATCATACAAGGAGGCTGGGCTGCACAAAGAACAGCTATGGGAACAAGCAGCCATCATTTTGATAGCGCCAAGGGGTTAACTATAGACTTTTTTTATTCAATTTGAACAAAAAAAGTAGTTTATTTTCAGATTTGCGATTTTTACGGCGGAATCGCAGCTTTTCCACCATAAGAATCACAACATTTGCCTAGTGCTATCTTCAATAGCCCCATCGAAATAAATGGCGAAAAGGCAGAGCATGCGCACTATCGCTCTATTCCTATGGGGGCTCCCAGGAACGGCAAGGTAACCCTGTTCTCGTGATCAGTGGAGGTCCCAGTGGCCGGACCCCCACCGATCAGATATTTATCACCTACCCTAAAAGCAGCTTCTTACCGTTTATTACATTGCATGTAAGGGAATAAGATAATCACATTGTATTTCCATATGGACACTGATTGTGATGACAAAATTAAAAGTTCACCCAGTTCCTTGGGTTCGCACTATTCCTAAAGAGGCTGTGAGACATACAAGGTTACCCCTGTGTATACGTGCCGGCCCCGTGAGGTCACTGATAGTACATATCTATATAAACACTTGTAGCTACAGTGAAGTTTGCAGAATCCGGGTCAGGTATACTGTACATTACCATGAGGGACACAATGGTTCTCCTATTGCTCCTACCATGCATGATCTATGGAGCTAGCCTGCCAGAGCCAAGTAAGAATATTACTCTTATTTTTAATGGGGTAACAAGGATATTACAGTATCAATTGATCGATCAATATAGGTATCAAATAGGATAGGATATTATACTTTAATACTATGTATATCCATATTTACTTTTTACATACTCCATATTACACTATTAGATTTTACCTTTATATTTTTTATCAATTACTTAATGTTCAAAGAGGTTTTCAGGTTTAACCCCTTCCCTCCTCAGCCATTTTTCGGATTTCCACATTTTTTTTTCCTCCCCACCTTCCAAGAGCTATAATTTTTTATTTTTCCATCTATATAGCCACATGAGGGCTTGTTTTTTGCGGGATAAGTTGTAGCTTTTCATGGCACCATTTATTGTACCGCATACTGAGAAGCTGAAAAAAATATATTTGTGGGGTGAAATGGGCAAATAACAGCGATTAAGCCATCTTTTGGGGGGTTTTATTGTTACGGCATCTATCAGGCGGTAAAAACGACATATTCATCTTATTGTACAGGTTGATACGATTACGGCGATACCAAATTTATATGTTTTTGATTTATGTTTTACCACTTTTAAAAAAAATAAAACTATTTGCCGAATTAAAAAAATCTTTTGTGTCGCCGTATTCTGAGAGCCATAACGTTTTAATTTTTTCATCATAGTGATGTGAGGGCTTAAATTTTGCGGGGCGAGCTGTAGTTTTCACTGATACCATTTTGGCGAATATACGACTTTTTAAATCACTTTTTACTTCATTTTTTTTGGAGCGCTAAGGTGACCAAAAACCAGCAATTTGCATGTTTTATATATTTTTGTTTTGTTTTACAGCATTCACCAAGAGGGTTAAATAACACTATATTGTGATAGTTCAGACTTTTATGGACGCGGTGATACCAGTTCTGTTAACTTTTATTTTTTTTAACATTGATTTAGGGAAAAAATGTGAAAAGGGGGATTTTTTGAACTTTCAATACTTAAAAAACTTGGAACTTAAAAAAAACCTTTATTTAACTGTTTTTTTTACTTTTTTTATTAGTCCCCCTAAGAGACTTGAAGCAGCGATCGTTGGATCGCTTGCATGATATACTGGAATACTAATGTATATCGTGATTCTGACAGTCTCCTCTGAAGCCCTGCCGGAGGCAGAGCTTCATAGGAGTACAAAGATGGCAGATCTGGGGGCCTTTGTTAGGCCCCCAGGCTACCATAGCATCCGTTGTTACCAGCCAATCGTGCCGCGGGGGGCGCGATGGCTTGTTTGAGGGGGTGCCCCCTGATTCTAACACTTTAAATGCCGCGGTCACGATTGACCGCGGCATTTATGTTGTTAAACGGGCGGAATCAAAGTGAACTTTGATTCCACCGGTTGCATTGAGGTGTCGGCTGCGTAAGGGCGGGTTCACACATGGCGGAATTTCACTTAAATTCCGCTGCGGACACTCCGCAGCGTTAATCCGCAGCGGAGCCGTTTCTCCATTGACTTTCACTTTAATTTAGCAGTGTTCGTTTACACGATGCGTACAATTCCGCTGCGGAGCATAGGCTGCGGAGCGGAATTTGGTGTCCGCAGCATGCTCTGTCTGTTGCGGAGCAGTGGCGGACTGGTTGCGGACTCATGGCGGAATTTCTCCATTGACTTCAATGGAGAGTCAAAATTCCGCAATGAAGTCCGCAGATCTTATGTGTGCTGTGGAGCGTATTGTTTTTACTACCATGACATTTCTTCATTCTGGCTGGACCTATGTATTTCTAGGTCTACAGCCAGACTGAGGAAGTCAATGGGGCTCCCGTAATGACGGGAGCGTTGCTAGGAGACGTCTGTAAATAGTCACTGTCCAGGGTGCTGAAAGAGTTAAGCGATCGGCAGTAACTGTTTCTGCACCCGGGACAGTGACTACCGATCTCAATATACATGTATCTGTAAAAAAAAATATAAGTTCATACTTACCGAGAACTCCCTGCGTCTGTCTCCAGTCCGGCCTCCCAGGATGACGTTTCAGTGTAAGTGACGGCTGCAGCCAATCACAGGCCAAGCACAGGCTGCAGCGGTCACATGGACTGGAGCGTCATCCAGGGAGGTCGGGCTGGATGCCGAAAGAGGGACGCGTCACCAAGACAACGGGCGGTAAGTATGAATTTCTTTGACTTTCACTAGGGAAAGTGCTGTCCCTTCTCTCTATCCTGCACTGAATAGGGAGAAGGGAAGCACTTTTCCTGCAGTCCGCAGCGGCCAGTCCGCATCAATTTTCTGCACATTTTGTGCAGATCCGCAGCCGTAATCCGCAACCCGGATTAGGTGCGGCATTGATGCGGACAGTTGCGGAGGAATTCCGCCATGTGTGGTCATGCCCTTACACAGCTGTCACCCGCTGTGTATGGAGCAAGCTCAGCCCGTCTGCTTGCTCCATACTTCCCCTTAACCCTCATTACGTACAGTTACGTGATATTGCGTGAAGGGGTTAATGTACAAAAAATTCAAATATTGAAAGTAAAAAACCTTTTTTAATTTCCCCCCCAAAGTAATGTAATAAATAAGCATAATTGATATTGCCGCCTCCTTAAAAGTCTGAACTGCCAGAATTGCAGTTTTTTGATTATTTTTAGCTCACAAAATAAATGGAATAAAAAGTGATCAACAAGTCGTATGTGCCCAAAAAAATTATACCAATAAAAACAACAGCTCACCCCACAAAAAACAAGCCCTCATATAGCTCCATCGATGGAAAAATAAAAAAGCTCTGGGTTTTTCAACAAATAGTTTTTTTCTTTGTAAAAATAGTACATCAAAAATAAAAAATATATAAATTTGGTATGACCGGAATTGTATTGACCTGCAGAATAAAGATAACATGTAGTTTATACCACACGGTGAACGTCATAATAGCGAAAAAAAAAAAAACAACAATTGAGAAACCGCTGTTTTTTTCCAATTCCACAACAAAAATATATATTTTTTTCTGTTTCCCAGTACATTATATGATACATTCAATGGTGCTTTTAAAAAACTAGAACTTGTCCCACCGAAAACAATCTCTCATACGGATATGTCAACAGAAAAATAAAAAAGTTATGGGTTTTGGAACGCCGTGAGAAAAAACTAAAATGGAAAAATAAAAAATGGCTGCGGCGCCAAGGGGTTAATAATATAGAATACAAAATAAGGACAAAATCAGGAGGGAAGATAATATAACACATTCAATACAATCCTAGACAAATTTTAATAAACCATCTAGATGAGACCTCAAATAAGAAATAATTATTAAAAAAGGTAATGGTGAAGTTAATATGAGTTATGGTACCAGCTTCTGAAGATGATTAGGAGGGAAGAGGAATGGGCTAGTGTACAATAGGTCGGCGGGTGGGTGGGGGGAGGGGGGTTGACAAGGAGGACAAAGGTAAGGCACTATTTCTGTTGGAAGTTTTGTCAGATGCAGTGCTATATTTTATATATATATATATATATATATATATATATATATATATATATATATATATATATATTAGGGGTCCAGGAAGCACAGAGGACTTCAGCTTGGCAGTCACAGGGGCATATACAGTAACTCTTCAGTGTGAGAATCCTGCATAAGAATACAGTTACCCTATATATTAGCTTCCAAGGCTTCTGCCATGTATGCTTGACAGGTGCAAGTGCCAGCTCTGTCCCCCTTTTCACATAGAATTCAATGGAGGCGTACCTGTGTGAACAGATGGATAAGCGGATAAGGGCCATAAACGTATAAGATTGGAATACCACTTTAACATGAATACTCCTCATTGTCTCATACTTTTGCTTACTATGTGACCACAAAGTCCAAAAAATTAGGGGAAAATAACTAGAACAAAACCAACAACACCCATTGTCCATCCAACTACATATACTAAATGCTTCAGATGAGACTTGTAGACTAAAGAGTGTATTGAGTCTATCCTTGTGGACAAGATAGGGGCGAGATGTGCAATTCATGCCACTTTATAGAGTTCCTAATATGGGAAAACACCACCAAACATATCTACTTGTTGCCTAACGTGTCAATGCTTTTTTTTTTGCTTTTGGAAACCAGGGCAAGCAGTACTTTCTGCCACTAACGCCGAGATTACAAGTCTGGCTGAACAGTTGTATTCTGCAGATGTAAACAAAGCCAACAGTGGTGACGTAACGCTCAACCTCCAGTATAAAGCGACCGGCACCGAAACCAGTTCAGGAACAGACTTTGCCAGCCAAAAGTAAGCTGATGGTGGTGTCAGTAATTTGGGGTCTGTTATACATAGTAATGTCAAATTATTAAAATATTCAAAACACATTTGCAAACTTCCATAGATTAGAATAGAATTTCACAGCTCCTCTGTTATAGGGATTGCGTCGCTTCCAAGGGGTCGGTCCAAGTATACATATATATATATATATATATATATATATATATATATATATATACGGATATTGTAAGCCTGCAGCAGGTAAAGTACTGGAGGGGGTGTATATCTTGCTCAGTCTGGGCTCGTGACTGAGCCACAAAAGGTCATTTAGTGCAGAGAGGGTCAGAGCCTGGGAAGCCACATAAGGATAGTGTGGAAAGCCTGACCCAAGAAACACTGTGCTCACGGTTTATAATAGGTGGGGAAACCTGCTGTTTAGTTCATGCTCAGACGGGCAAGGTGTTTGTTTTATTTTTGGACTGCAATAAAGCCAAGTGTGGACTTTAAACCTGAGCGGTATCACCATTATCATTTCTAACCACAGCCTCCGATACATGCAGATTCCGACAATATATATCGCATTGGCCACTTATGTTCTATGTAATATATTAATAGGTATTTTTGAGTGCCATATTCCACCCTCCAGTCCACTAAATTATTTATTATTTAAATTAAGCTATTTGTTTCTTTCCTGTAAAGAACATAACGTACATTACTACACGTACATAACGTACATTACTGCAGTCCAACCACTCATAGGTGGCAGCCTTGCAGTATTTATGATTTGCTGATCTGCAGCCCTCTTGTGGTCAGTTATGGAAATTACTGTTGCGTTTCCTTTCCATGAAATCCTGCTACTTGAGCTGTCATAGTAAAACAGCTGTGTATTAAGTGGATATATTATACCGTATATACACAGTCAGGCTCGTTTCTCAAATACTGGCACAATGCCAAGGGTTTGCTGTAGAGTGTGCCATATGCCCCAGGATGGAACCATGCAGCTACTCACACACAAAAAAAGAGTACTACCTGCAAGCGTCGACCCCTTTTTTCCTGGGGATTACGAAACAATTTAGCTGTAGGAAAAAGTGTCACCGGGGCTTGATAAATATGGCCTCCAACAGCGTCTGAAGACTCTGCCATCTTAAGTTCCACTAGATGTTTTTATAGATGGTGGGTTAAAAATACATATCTATCATTTTATACATAACATTTTGTAGATGATTTTTTATGTTTTTTTCTACTATAGCATCTTTTAGAAGTTAGGTTATAACTTGTTATAATATCTGTATCCAGTGGTTCCATTTTAATACAATCAAGAGAAAGACATTGTTAATATGGGTATTATTGACTCTTTATTATTTTTTCAGGCTTTTCGGCTATGTGAATGAAGCCAAACTGTTTGCCCGTCCAACCTTTTCTCGCTTCATATCACTGCTTGACAATTATATCAAAACCACAGGGACAGCAGAGGTAGTGACCAGTGGTGAGATCGCAGAACAAAATGCATTTGTAGATGAGATCTTCAAGACCACAGTGTTCAGCAGACTGTCAAGCTTCTTCGTGTCCAAAGGTAAATGTAGAAAAGACCTGTACCCATGATGTACACGTAAGATTAAAAGCACAAATACAACTAATTACGAAAAGTAGGCATTTACATCAGTAGGTACAAGCAGGAACATACACAGAAATCATAGGGCCCAATAGAAATACTCAGGGAAAAAGACAATGTGCTACAGCAACTAAAACTAAATACTGCATGTATATATATATTTTTTTTTTTTATATATATTTTTTTTAATGTGTATGAAGGTTTTTAATTATTTTTTTTTTAACAGACTGGAATTTCCTTTAATCTGATACATCAAGGGTCCCCTAGGGTGCCAGACTATGAGAATTTTTCTGTAGATAGACACAGTGAACGTTACAGTACTTCTTCATTCATCAACAAGTAGTACATTGAACACCATTTCATTTTAAGTTCCAAAATTCTGTTCTGAGTGATCTCATAATATATGTCTCTAATGGTTGGAGCTATATTTTTCTGATATCAGAACTCCAATTCTACTGCTTTCCTTCATACAGCCATAGTGTAATGACAGGGATAGGGAAACAGACAAGTGAACCCTAATCTACCCGCCACTCAGTCCCTGCCTACTTGCAACGACCCGCCCTAGGCAACAGGGTACAACTGGGTGACGGTCCCTACACTCAGTAAGTGCACGACAGACAACCAGAGAAGGAAACACAGAACAAAGGGAAACGGGGCAGTTGCCCACGGCAACACCGTGAGCAACAAGAGTAGTAAACGAGCCGAGTCAAACCACGAGAGTACGAGGTGCCAAACGCAGAGCAGGAGAGTAGTGAACAAGCTGAGTCAAACCAGGAGTGTACGAGGTACCAAACACAGAGCAGAAGAGTAGTCAGTAAGCCAGGGTCAATATGAAGCAGGGTCAAATAGATCAAGAAGCTGCAGCAGGGCCAGGAAACCAACAGAGAAGAATCACAAGCAAGGAGGAACAGGAAAGGCAGGTATAAATAGACAGAGGGCGGGAGCTAGCTCCGTCTGGCCAGGCTGTGATAGGCTCTCCCACTCCTAAGCCTGCCATCCTGAGTGGTGGAAGATGGAGTCAGTCTCACAGACATAGAAGCAGGTGCAGACTGATTACCTATGGGCGTGGATACAGAAGCTGTGCCTGGCAGACCTTAACACATAGAGTTAATAAAATTGTGGCTGGAATAGTTTGGAAAGTATTGTCTATTTGAGCGTCTAACTATCTGTCGTCATACATAGGCTATTACACTACTGCTGAAAGCTTTAAGACTGACTTCACTGAGATGTGGTTTGGATTATACACCCGTACCAAAGGACCTTTGGATTCATCTGGTTTTGAGCACATTTTCCATGGTAAGAAGAGACATATTATTATTACTATTATTATTATTATAATATCAGGAAGAATTCCTACATGTTAATTCTGCACTGATGTTATGCCCTAGGTAAATGTCATGGCTAGACCAATTGGATATATGGCCTTGCTGTCTGGGTTATGGACTTTATTTGTTTTTTTAATAGTGTAGAAATGGCATGTTGCACTTGTTTTTGTTTAGAAATTATGCCTTGCCGTAGAAAGAGTGGTTAAATCTCATTTAAAAAATCTAATTGTAATGTGTGGTGGTATGTTCTAGAAAGTTTATAGCATGACCTTGCTTAACTTATCCAACCCTGCTTGAAGGAAAACTGTACTTTTGAACAACAGTGAAGAGTTATGACACTTGCTCATATAGTATGGCTCCACCAGGTGTTCAATGTTCATAGTAATGTACACGTCCACCTAATATGCTGAGTGCTGTGGACATGCATGACAAGTTACTCTACCCATAGTCAGGAATCTGTATAGGGATCCTCTGTTCAATGCAGAGTAACCAATATAAATACATTTCTTCCCTGCTTGTCAGGGTAGGAGCAGAGCCAAAGCAGTATCATGTCAGTATAACTGAGGAGACTCCGTCTTCCCAGCTTGTTAGGATTATAAAGCCCTGCACCCAGGCAGCAGATATAAACCCTGCACATGCCCCCCTTAGTCTTTATTGTTTGATTTTATAATTTTTTAATTGCTTTCTAAAGAAGTGGAAATACTGTGGAAGTCGCACACAATATATACAGTATGTATATATATATAAATATATATATATATATATATATAAAAATTTCATTACTCTGGATTCCATGTTAACTATCTGCAGGGAAGGTAAGAAGGAACTATATTGTCAGCTGCCAGTGGAAGAAGACTGCTTCTGCTCAGAGCCTCTCCCCCGCAGCACAGATTTGCAGCAGCCCCAAGGGGTACACAGGGGACACAGGGAAGCAAAACACTGAAAATTACTTTAAAACAGCTATTAAAGGGTTTTTCTCATCTCAGACATTTATGGCATATCCACAGGATATGCCATAAATGTCTGATTGATGCGGGTCCCAGCTCTAGCACCTGCACGTATATTAAGAATGGGATAATCCGATTCCCATCTCGCCTGGTGAGGTGGCCGCTGGCCACCGATTCCAGACGGGGACTAAGAATTCAATCAGACGGTAGTTTTTCATGGCCGATTTAACCTGTGCGCCATCTATTTTCACGGATTCCTCATAGACTTGAGTCTATTGAGTGATCCGTGAAAACAGACAAAATGGGACATGTCCTATTACTTCACAGGTCGTTCACTCGGTCCGTTAAAACAACGGCTATGTGAATTGCCCCATAAAAATACATGCAGCAGTGTGACGGCCGTTAAAAAAAGTGTCTGTCACACGGATGATTTACACGTTCGTCTGAATAAGGCCTAAGTGGAGAGGTGGCCAAGCATTTGCGCAGTTCTCCCCATTATGTTCTGTGGGAGCTATGGAAACAGCCAAAAATCGCTTGCTCGGCTGTTTCCATAACTTCTATATGACATAATGAAGAGAGTCGCGCACATAAATGTCTTAGATGGGAAACCCCCTTTAATGGCATTTCTAGAATTTTAGTATAACAACGATTAATGGGATGACGCCTTTAAATACTTTCCTTTTGAGCAACATGTCATTTTCTTCTCATTTCACATCCAAATTTGACTAAAAATGATGTTGGTTATGTTGGTTCCTTTTTAGAATCTATGAGGGTTTTTCCTATAATAGATATTCACAAGACCTAATAGCTTTCTGTTTGAACCAAGAATAAAATATCATACAGTATAACAAAAAAGCAGTACAAGAGAAATAAAGCAAAGTATTTCCATAGATATTCAACATTTTATGTAGATTTAAACAGAAAAATGTTGAAAATATGTGCAAAAGTTGAGTTTTCCTTTAAATTGGCAAAAGATTACTAAAGATGGCCATACACTTAAAATTGCTTTCGGCCAGATATAGTTCAGCTATCTCCTCCGACCTCCCCATAAACATGCATACTCGCCCGAACAAGCATGTTGTTCAATAGAAAAAGGGAGACAAACTTCTGTCAGATATATTTGACAACGGATTACGTACCGGTAAAACAGCGGGTCCACATCGGGAGGCCCCCATGCACATCAAATTGTCTGCAGATCCCGAAAGGGTCCGCCAACAATATTCTAATGTGTATGGTAAGTGTAACTGCAATAATTATCCTACTATACGTCTTTAAAGGGAACTTGTCACATTGAACATGATGTCTGGTCTGCAGGATGTTGCAAAGTAGGAGGAGCTGAGCAGATTTGTATCTATTTTTATGGAAAAGATTCAGTATAACTTCTATATTTTTTATTTAGATCCCTTGTTTATATGCATACTCATACGGGGAAGGCTGTCAATCAGAATAACTCCAGCCCCTTGACTGAAAGCGCAGAGTTAGCAGGAAATTAAACAAATAAAATACAAGTTATACTGAATCTTTTCCCATAAAACTAGATATCATTCTGCTGAGCTTGTCCTATAGCTGCCCGCAAATTGGACATTTTGTTGAATGTGACAGGAACATCTCCATTTATGCATCCACTTTCTTCAGAACTAAATGAACTATATTCACCATCCATGATATGTGTGTGGATGGACGTGAAAACCACCCACACTCCTGGTACTCAGAGGCCCATGTTGCTCCTAAAAGCTGTTGCTGAGATCATATGAATAGTATTTAAATGTTTACTATTATCTATGAATGGTGAATGTCATGCACTTTTCTATTCTTTTATCTCGTATTCAGAATCACTGTGACTGGCACAGGGTAGAGGTATTGGTATAGTGGTTAGTAAGAAAGATGAGCCTGGCTGCTGCATTCAGGATAGATTGGAGAGGGGAGAATTTAGTAAGAAGAAGACGGATTAGTAATGAGTTACAGTAGTAAAGGCGAGAATGAATAAGAGCAACAATAAGAGTTTTGGCTGTTTCCACAGTAAGAAAAGGGTGGATTCTGGAGATGTTTTCTAGGTGCAGGAGACACTAGCATGCAAGTGATTAACTATAAGAGAGAAAAGGAAATATCTGGGTAAAATATAACTTCAAGAGATCTGGGATTGCTGCCTAGGAGCTATGGTAGTACTACACACTGAAATGGAAACATCAGATTTAGGAAGGTTAGTAGACGGTAAAAACACAAGGAGCTCAGTTTTTAAAAAATGTGGTTTCAGATAGAGATAGTACATAATGTTAAAGACAGCGGACAGACAATCACGAGTGTTTTTTATCACAGCGAGGGTGATATAACTGGAAGAGTTATATAATTGGATGTCACCAGCATAGAGGTAGTATTAGAAGCCAAATCTGATGATAGTTTGTCCATTAGGGGCTGTGTAGAGAGAAAAGAAGAGAGGACCTAGGACTGAATGCTAAGGAACTCCTACATCGAGGGGAAGAGAAGTAGAGCTAGCAAATAATACACTGAACGAGCGGTCAGAGACATAGGAACAAAACCAAGAGAGAGCAGTGTTTTTAAGACCAGTAGAGTGGAGTCTACTGAGCACGAGTTGGTGTTCTACAGTGTCGAATGCTGCAGAGAGATCCAGAAGAATCAATAAAGAGTAGTTGCCATTAGACTTGGCCATCAGGAGATTATTTGAGGCTTTAGTAAGGGCACTTTCTGTAGAGTGTAGAGTGCGGAAACCAGATTGTAAGGGCTCTGAAGAGCGTTAGTAGGGAGATAGAGGATGGGACGAGAGTAGACCAAGTTCTTGGAGTTTAGAGATGAAGTGGAGATTAGAGACATGTCGGTAGTTAGCAACGTAGATTCGGTCAAGAGTTGCTTTTTACAGTAATGGGTTGATAACAGCATGTTTGAAAGATGAAGAAATGATCCCAGAAGAAAGAGAGAGGTTAAAATTTTAGTTAGGTGACTAGTGACAGTTGGGGACAGACTAGATGAGGTGCCAGGAAATAGGATCACTAATGCAGGTAGTAGGACGACAAGAAGAGAGGAGCTTAGAGACTTTTTCTTCTGTTATTGGGTCAAATGCTGAAAGTGAAGAAGAGTGTAGGAGAAAAGAGGATCGATGCTACTTGGGGACTGGGAAATAATTTCATGCCGGATGTTATCAATTTTAACTTTGAAATAAGTGGCCAGGCCTTCAGCAGTGAGATCTGTGATAGGCGTCTGAACTTTAGGAATACGAATGGTAGTGTAATGACGGGGTAGGAAGACAGACAGGTGAGCCCTAATCTACCCGCCACTCAGTCCCTGCCTACTTGCACGGCCCGTCCTAGGCGACGGCGTACAACTGGGCGACGGTCCCTACGCTCAATATGTGCACGACAGACAAGGGTACACAGAAGCTAGGGGAAATGGGGCAGTTGCCCACGGCAAGACCGTGAGCAACAAGAGAAGTGAACGAGCCGAGTCAAACCAGGAGTGTACGAGGTACCAAATGCAGAGCAGGAGCGTAGTCAGTAAAGCCAGGGTCAAAATGAAGCAAGGTCAATAATGATAGCAGGAGCAGCAGAGCCAGGAAACAGGAAAGAATCACAGGCAGAGACAAGCAGGAAATGAAGGTATAAATAGACCGAGGGCGGGAGCTAGAACCGTCTGGCCAGGCTGTGATAGGTTCTCCCACTCCTGAGCCTACAAGCCTGAGTGGTAGCAGATCGAGTCACTCTATCAGACTTTGGAGCAGGTGCAGACTGATTAACCACGGGCGTTGACACAGAAGCTGTGTCTGGCAGATCCTTTACAGGTAGCACCGCTATATAAAATGACTTTGAGACGTGTGCCATGTTGGGAGATTTAGAGTGTTTGCTTCATCCAGGCCACATTTGAGTATTTAATTGTAATGTTTGGCAGTCAGATAGGACAGGAGAGGGAATAGATAGGGGACAATGAGAACGTAGACTGTCTATGTGTTGCTGAGTGTTGATGGCATGTAGATTTAGAGGAGAGTTAATAAAGTCAGAAGCTGGTAAGAGCCGTCGGAAGATCCATCCTCATGCCTAGGAGAATTAGTAATTTGCGAAAGGCCTAGGGAGTAGGTTAAAGATAGAAACTGCGAGCAGATGAGAAATTTGGCGGTCAATAGGGATGTTACAGTCATAATGGGAGTGGATAAGAAATGATGAAGCAAGACAGTGAGTCTGAGGGTGTGGACCGCAAAGGAGGAGAATGTGAGTGGGGGATCTGGTAGTGCAGTATGGGAAAAGAAGTATTCCTACTACTCCACCCAGTCTGTTCTTGAGTCTGGGGGTATGAAAAAAGTGTAGACCACCATAGGAGAGAGCAGCAGGGGTATTAGCGTCAGACTGGTGAAGCCATGTATAAGAGAGAGCCAGCAGGTTGAGAGAGTTGGAAAGGAATAAGTCATGTATAAAGGAGAGTTTGCTGCACATGGACTAAGACTTCCAGGACGCACAGGAAAAGACATGCAATGAATGTTAATCAGATTTGCAGGTTTATCTTGTATGGCAGGTAAGAAGTTGAAGTTAGCAATAATAGAAGGGGACCCAGGGTTAGAAGAAATGTCCCCTGCAGCTAACAGCAGGAAAATGGAAAGAGACGGCAGATGGTTCAATGGTTTATGAGACGAGACCGACTTTTGTGTTGAATAGTGGGATGAGATGGTTTAAGGTGATTGAGGAAAGTGAGTTTTGCATGGGAACTGCACATGGTCGAGGGAAGGAGTGAGGGACTGATGTGCATAGAATCCATTGCAGGCATAAATAGGTGGTAGGTCTAAAATAAAAAAATAAAATGAAGACATAAGCATTGAACATGGAGAATATTCTTGGGTGAAAGCAGATATAGAAAGAATTAACCGTGGTAGTTGAGCTGTAGACAAGTTTGTTTGCTGCAAGTAATAGAATATGCATGTCCCTGTATACACAATGATGTAAGTGACTTTATAATCTAGTCCTCCCACACAGAACACAGCTGCTGTGTAACACAACGTTCACATGAGGCAGTGCATCAAGGTCATGTTCATCATGGTATCGTGTATTTGATAAATGTGATATTCCCAACCCTGGAAAAACTGTTCGGTCCTTGGACATTATTTGAATGGAAAAAGAACAGAGGTCTATTAAGAAAATAATTGTTTTCTCCTATTTTTTGTTTGCAATTTATTAATAACTGTGTTACCATTATGATAACACAACTAAATATGAGGCAAATTATGTCCTGGTAGAGATGAAAAAATACACTTTGTGTAGCCTTGTTGTCAAAACTTCTACATTTAATGTCTCACAGTCCGTATTTCTGAACTAATCTTAGAATGCAAAACTACTGTAATGTGGTGCTCGGGGAGTGGAAAATATACTCCCCAACAAATTAGCCCAACTATAATCTATACCAGGAGTACTGAACTTTCGGAACGTGGTTCGAATCTGGACTGTCGACGCCAGTTGAGCCTCCATTGTAGATGGGGACCAGCAGCCAATCCACATTTGGCGGCTGGTCCCCTTTCGACCAATTAATCTTCTGGTTACAACAAGAATATGAGCGCTATGCATGCCCTTTAATTAATAGGTCTGGTTTAAGACTAACGGTCTATTTCGTCCCATTGCAGCTGTATATCTCCATACTTATACTATTATACGGCTTATGGCTCCAATATTGATATTGCGCTTGTGTAGCCTGTTAGTATCTCCATGGGATCTTGGCTGTCACGTTATCGCATCATAGTTTCATGTAAGGGACATTGCGATTACTCATGTGCCCCGCATTAATAACATGAATGTGAGTTACATGGGGTTACTAATGTGGGGTACATTGGGTTATTAATTTAGTAGCCCATTGTGCTGCACATTATTAACCCTATTGCACCTATTTAGTGACTTGTGAAAAGTTTTAACCCTGTTTTTCTTGTTTTGTTGCATTACAACTTTAAATTGAAATGGATTTTGGGGGGTCTGTACCATTTGATTTTTACAACATGCCTACCCCTTTGAAGGTGAAAAATATTTTTAACGTGACAAACAATAGTTAAAGAGTATCTGTCACTAGTTTATTCATTTCCTAACTAATCTAATAGGAAATGATAACTGATGACTTTGATGACTAATGATGTTGATTACTACAATTTACATTTTTTTCAAAAAACTTTTATTATTTGCAAAGTTATTTGGATTTTTCTAAATATGCTAATTTGGCTATACTTGCCAAATGGGAGGTTACTCTTTCTTTTCACTCTGGGCGGTGTAATGTTTTCTGTATGGCGCTGTCCAATCATCATACAGCTTCTACTCTTTCTAGCCCAGCAACACAGCGTGATCATATAATATACATGTAAAGGATCTGCCAGACACAGCTTCTGTGTCGACGCCCGTGGTTAATCAGTCTGCACCTGCTCCTAAGTCTGATAGAGTGACTCGATCATCTACCACTCGGGCTGGGAGGCTGAGAAGTGGGAGAGCCTATCACAGCCTGGCCAGACGGAGCTAGCTCCCGCCCTCTGTCTATTTATACCTTCATTTCATGCTCCTCCTTTGCCTGTGATTCTGCCTGTTTCCTGGCTCTGCTGCTGCTGCTTGTACTATTGACCTCTGCTTCATATTGACCCTGGCTTTACTGACTACTCTCCTGCTCTGCGTTTGGTACCTCGTACACTCCTGGTTTGACTCGGCTTGTTCACTACTCTTGTTGCTCATGGTGTTTCCGTGGGCAACTGCCCCATTTCCCTTAGCTTCTGTGTACCCTTGTCTGTTTGTCTGTCGTGCACATATTGAGCGTAGGGACCGTCGCCCAGTTGTACGCCGTCACCTAGGACGGGCCATGCAAGTAGGCAGGGACTGAGTGGCGGGTAGATTAGGGCTCACCTGTCTGTCTCCCTACCCCGTCATTACAATACAGCTTCAATTCCCGACTGTGTATTCAACTGGTGATATCTCCGGTTGTTTCACAGCTAGACCTGCGATCCTGGTGCCATATGAAAGATTAGAATCTCCTCTTTCATATGCCACCAAAACCACTGGAGATCTGGCTATTTGAAGTGATCCCCCTTCTTTTCAGCCTCAGTCTCTCATACTGTGTGAAGCACAGGACAGATAGGACAGCGTCAGAGGCTGTGAGGCAGCTCCACCTCAGGAGAATCACTGTTGTTGATGCCCACTTATCTAGTATAGTCTCATTTGCATATTTAAAAAAAAGCTTATAACTTTTTAAATAAACTTTTTGAGACACAATTTTCACTAGCATTATCAGTGTGACAGCGCCTATTAGATTAGCTAGGAGATTGGGCACAGTCTCAAATTTTGGGCAGACAAACGGTTTTCCAGTTCCTGCCGATAGAAAACATCCCCACAGCATGATGCTGTTACCATCATGCTTCACTGTGAGAATGGTGTTCTTGAGGTAATGGGAAGTGTTGGGTTTGCTCCACACGCATCGTTTCCCATGATGGTCAATAGTTCTGTTTGGCGAACTTAAAACGTGTTTTATTCCGTTTTGTTTTTTTAAGAAATGGCTTTTTTCTCTGGCCACTCTTCCCTAAAGCCCCACTCTGTGGAATATACAGCTTATAGTGGTCCTATGGATGGACAGATACTTCAATCTCCGCTGTGGATCTTTTGATCTCCTTCAGCGTTATCGTTGGTGTCTTTGTTGATTTGCTGATTAATGCCACCCTTGCCCGGTCAGTGAGTTTTGGTGGGCGGCATTGTCTTGTCAAGTTTTTGTAGTTGTGCCAAATTCTTTACATGTTGTTACAGTGGATCTAACAGTGCTCCGTGGGATGTTCAAAGTTTGGGATATTTTTATTTTTTATATATTTTTTTAGCCTAACCCTGATCAATATTTCTCTACAACTTTGTCTCTGACCTGTTTGGAGAGATACTTGGTCTTCATGTTGCTTTCTCAGTAGTACTGTTTACTCAGGGACCTTTCAGAACAGATGTATTTATACTGACATCATGTGATAGATCAAGGGACACTTTTATTGCACACGGGTGCATTATTCAACTAATTATGTGACTTCTGAAGGTAATTGGTTTTGCCAGACTTTATTTAGGGGCTCCATAGCAAAAGTAAATACATATTCACTCACAACTTTTCTGTTTTTTTTTGTTTTTTTTAAAACAAGTTATTTTTTTCATTCCACTATAGCAATTTATACTATTTTGTAAGGTCTATTACATAAAATTTAATTTAAAATTTCAGGTTGTAATGCAACAAAACAGGAAAAACGGCAAGGGGTTGGAATACTTTCACAAGGAACTGTAATCCCAATTTTCCTCAAATAATCCCAACGCACCTCACATTATGTGCCATTAGTGACATGAGGTTATTTAAAATTATATTGTGAGGCCCATGCGGTTACTAATTTAGTTTACCCATGTACCTCCCAGTAACTTCATGCATCTTGCATCATCTTTGTTTTAACCCCATGCGCCTCGTTTTAACTCTCGTTTGGTGTTCAGCTCAGGTCTTTACTTGACAGCAGACACCGGTAAATGGACCTTTACAAAATGTAGTTGAGTACCCCGTATCTATTCGGTACTGAGTTGATGATCAGTGGTAGATATTATAGTGTATATTGTATAATTCTTGATTTCGTTGATTGACATGGTAATATACATCTGTTATTTTTCCGATATTAATTACATGTTGTAACTGTTTGTGATAGTTTTAATTAACAGCGCAGTCACCATCTGCGAGACGGCTATCCAATTTGTGAACCATGTCAGAAAATGTCATTTTCAGTGACAGAAAATGTAAATACAATATTTTATTTTTATTCTGTCGAGTTGAGATATTGATTGTGCCTTGTCAAGGGGGTGGGGGGGGGGGCACTGTCACATTGTGTGGAAAATTAAAAATAGCTGGACAAATAACATTAAAATAGCAATTCCAAACGGGCAAATTTCAAGGAGGCCTGCTTCTTTAGACAAGATTCTCAAGTGCCGAGAAGTAGTAGGTAAGTTATAGGTGGAATTCCATTATTTTCAACAACTACTACTACTACTACTACTACTGGACCATCACTTTATCGGACACATGTCAGTGACTGACGCTCTCTGTACACAGGTGAAATCCACAGTGGGAAGATATCTGGATTCCACAGCTGGGTTCAGTTCTACCTGCTTGAAAAGTCTGGACAGATCAACTATCTGAGTTACAGTGCAGATGGCCCAGTAAGTACTTGATGCCTGTACACATATGATACTTATATGAGTTATAAACTTTTCTTCTATGGTACTGAAAAGTATAAAGCACCCCCTTTCCTGACCCTCTTCAAATTAAAATAAAACTTCACTGATGTTGTCAAGGGGTATTCCCCTTGATATTCAATGATGGCATATTAATATTCAATGTCTGCAACAAGGTGGCTGAAGCTGTTTTTTTTTAAGTAAATGGAGTGATGGTGCTTAAATAAAAAATGAAGGGGACCCTTTGTCGTAGACATTGATATGCCAACAGTGCATTCTAGGCTGGGACCATCAACAATTTGACATTGATGCATCTAAAATAAATAGAAAAACAACTTTACAAATCTTGATTAATAATATCAGCAAACAAACAAGGAAGGTGGCACTGTGAATGAAACTGGAGGTAAACTCCCGAATCGGGTGCTCAGCTTCCAAGGGTTGACTCTAAGGGTATGTTCACACGCTGAGAGGCATTTACGTGTGAAAAGACAGACTGTTTACAGCTGCCTCGTTTCACACGTAAATGCTCCTCCTCGTAATTTACGAGGCATCTGTGACGCTCGTAAATCTTGAGCTGTGCTTCATTGAGTTCAATGAAGAACAGCTCAAATTACGTGGCAAAGAAGTGCCCTGCACTTCTTTGCCGAGGCAGTCAATTTACGCGTCGTCGTTTGACAGCTGTCAAACGACGACGCGTAAATTACAGGTCGTCTGCACAATACGTCGGCAAACCCATTCAAATGAATGGGCAGATGTTTGCCGACGTATTGTAGCTCTATTTTCAGGCGTAAAACGAGGCATAATACGCTTCATTTACGCCTGAAAATAGGTCGTGTGAACCCAGCCTAATACCATTCAATATGTAAACAAAAGAAAATGAAGCGGCACTCCAGGAAGGTCCAAAAAACGATATAGGCTTTATTCATCCATGATACATGAAAAATGCAACGTTTTAACCCCACAATATAGTCATTCTCAAGTTTGAGAATTACTTTATTGTGGGGTTAAAACATTGCATTTTTCATCTACCATGGGCGAATAAGTCTACACCTGTTTTTGGATATTCCAGGAGTGCCGCTTCATTTTCTCTTGTTTACAATCTTGATTAATAATATAACATAACTCCTATGCAGATCCATGAGTCCTGAATAAAAATAATTTAAAATATATGTTATAGCCAATAAACCAGCACTTGTGTAAAATCACTAAGTGTCTAGTCATTAGGACCCAAAATATCTCTGATTAAAGTGATGTACAAGGCCGATGTCGATTTATCACACCACACTGAATTATTTTATTTTTAGTGGACAGGTTATCCTGATGTATATGGATTCCAGTTCAAGTGGACTACATACATCAAAACCCTGGGATCAATGTTTCTAGGAACCAGCCCTGAGTTTGACATTGCAATGTTCACTCTGTGTTATGTTACACGTCCAGATAGTCAGTAAGTATATCATGTCTGTTTATATAAATATTATAAAACTAGAAATAAAGCCCGTTGTGCGAAAAAATACAATGGGCTCTAGAAAAGTCTTCCCTCTAATGTTATCACTCTGCCACCTGTGTGCCACAACCCTGTCCCCTGTATGACATCACTGTACCATGTATGCCACCACTCTGTCCCCTGTACATCACTGTCCCCTGTATGCCACCACTCTGTCCCCTGTAGGACATCACTGTACCTTGTATGCCACCACTCTGTCCCCTGCACATCACTGTCCCCTGTATGCCACCACTCTGTCCCCTGTAGGACATAACTGTACCTTGTATGCCACCACTTTGTCCCCTGTATAACATCAATGTCCCCTGTATGCCACCACTCTGTCCCCTGTACGACATCACTGTCCCCTGTATGCCACCACTCTGTCCCCTGTAGGACATCACTGTACCTTGTATGCCACCACTTTGTCCCCTGTATAACATCACTGTCCCCTGTATGCCACCACTCTGTCCCCTGTAGGACATCACTGTACCTTGTATGCCACCACTTTGTCCCCTGTACGACATCACTGTCCCCTGGTATGCCACCACTCTGTCCCCTGTATGCCACCACTGTCCCCTGTGTGTCACCACTCTACTCCCTACTCCTGTGAAGCAACATTTAGAAAACTTTCTAACCGGAACGTCTTTCTCCAGGAAAGTGTTTAGCATGACAAAAAGCACAAATTTGGTCAAGAGTGCCACATGAATTTCTTGAAAAAGCATTTTCATCATGTATGTTGTTTAAGGCCTTTTATTGTGCAGCATTTTGTCTAGCTCGGAGAGCTCTGACATCTCTATTATTGTACTTTTGACTTCTTTAAATCGTTTCTTCAGGCTGTTTTTGTTGTCTGTTTCGAAGTTGTCTTTTGTCTTTCGATTGCTGAGACATGCCCTTTTTTCTGAGTCATGATTTGTGTTTCTTAAAGAGGCTCTGTCACCAGATTTTGCAACCCCTATCTGCTATTGCAGCAGATAGGCGCTGCAATGTAGATTACAGTAACGTTTTTATTTTTAAAAAACGAGCATTTTTGGCCAAGTTATGACCATTTTCGTATTTATGCAAATGAGGCTTGCAAAAGTACAACTGGGCGTGTTGAAAAGTAAAAGTACAACTGGGCGTGTATTATGTGCGTACATCGGGGCGTGTTTACTACTTTTACTAGCTGGGCGTTGTGTATAGAAGTATCATCCACTTCTCTTCACAACGCCCAGCTTCTGGCAGTGCAGACACAGCGTGTTCTCGAGAGATCACGCTGTGACGTCACTCACAGGTCCTGCATCGTGTCAGACGAGCGAGGACACCGGCACCAGAGGCTACAGATGATTCTGCAGCAGCATCGGCGTTTGCAGGTAAGTCCATGTAGCTACTTACCTGCAAATGCTGATGCTGCTGCAGAATCAACTGTAGCCTCTGGTGCCGACACGATGCAGGACCTGTGAGTGACGTCACAGATCTGCACTGCCAGAAGCTGGGCGTTCTGAAGAGAAGTGGATGATACTTCTCATCAGAGCGGCCAGCTAGTAAAAGTAGTAAACACGCCCCGATGTACGCACATAATACACGCCCAGTTGTACTTTTACTTTTCAACACGCCCAGTTGTACTTTTGCAAGCCTCATTTGCATAAATACGAAAATGGCCATAACTTGGCCAAAAATGCTCGTTTTTTAAAAATAAAAACGTTACTGTAATCTACATTGCAGCGCTTATCTGCTGCAATAGCAGATAGGGGCTGCAAAATCTGGTGACAGAGCCTCTTTAAATATTCACGTTCTGCATGCACTGAGAATCAGCTTCAGTTTCAGTGTCATTTTATTATGACAATCACACAAACGCTGAAGCTCAGCATTTCTTTCATCTACAGTTGGTTGTTGCCTCCTTGTTCTGCCATAATTGTCTTTGCATCGTTTAGCATCACCTTGTTCTTCTGCGTTAACTGCCATTTGGGACATGGCATTGCTTATAGATGTAAAATAATGTTGTGTTCACCCCCCCCCCCACACACACCATGTGACCTTTGGCATTCAGTAAACGGGGTTACATGTAATCCATGGGCTAATTTAATAGAAATAATTGTGGAATCCTACCTCCCAACTTTCAAGTATTGTAAAGAGGGACAACTGATGCAGCACAGCTAATTTTTCCAAATTAAGCCACGCTTCTAACCCTGCCAAATCCCCTTCCATACACACCACCCACACAGTATAATGCCCCCATAGTGGCCTCCACACAGTATAATGCCCCCATAGAGCCCCCCACAGCATAATGCCCCCACAGCTGCCCACCACACAATATAATGCCCCCATAGTGCCTCCTCAAAGTATGCCCTAATAGAACCCCCCACATAGTTTAATGCCCCCATAGTGCCTCCTCAAAATAGAATGTCCCCATAGAGCCCCCACATAGTAGAATGCTCCCATAGTGGCCTCCACACAGTTCCCCCCACACAGTATAATACCCCATAGTGCCCCACAAAGTATAATGCCCCCAAAACTGCCCCACACAGTTTAATTCCCCCATTATTCCCCCCCACAGTATATTGCTCCCATAGAGCCCCCACACACAGCATAATGCTCCCACAGCTGCCCACCACACAGTATAATGCCCCCACAGCTACCCACCACACAGTATAATGCCCCCATAGTGCCTCCTCAAAGTATAATGTCCCCATAGAGCCCCCTACATAGTATAATGCTCCCATAGGGGCCTCCACACAGTGCCCCCCACACTGTATAATGCCCCATAGTGCCCCACAAAGTATAATGCCTCCATTGTGCCACCCACACAGTATAATGCCCCCACACAGTATAGTGCCCCCATAGTGGCCTCCACACAGTACAATGCCCCCATAGATTCCCCCTATAGTATAATGCCCCCATAGCTGCCACCACACAGTATAATGACCAAATAGCTGCCCCTAGAGTATACTGCCCTGCCCCCATAGCTACCTTCACACATTATAATGCTCCCATAGCAGCCCCCACACAGTATAATGCCCACATAGCTGCCCCAACACAGTATAATGCCCACATAGCACCCTCACAAAGTATAATGTCCTCATAGCTACCCCCATGCAGTATAAAGCTCCCACAGCGGGCCTCCATACCCGGTATAATGCCTTCAGAGTGCACAATAAAAAAAATTGTTACCTAACCCCATTCCCACAGGAGGAGATCTCTCTGTTCCTCCAGGCTGTGCTCTGTGTGGCTCAGCACACAGAGGTGACAGGTGTGATGACGTCACTGCATCGCGCCTGTTTACGCCAAGCCGCTCACAGCTGACTTTACATAGTGAATAGTAGATCAGGGAGCTCACAAATCCCTGCTTCAACATTGGATTCAACTGTATCTGCATCCTGAGGAAGCAGATGCAGTTAACACTGGGACATACCACCGGCCACCCAGGACAGCGAGAGACCACCTGGAATCCGGAACTGTCCCACTGGATCCGAGACGGTTGGGAGGTATGGTGGAATTATTGTTATTATTGAACAGCTCATTCACTGTGTGTGTATGTACTACTATTACACTGCAGTCTGTCTCTAGGTGATATTGTCATGCCAAAAGCAACCAATCACAGCTCAGCTTTCCTTTAATTAAACTACTCTGGTAAAATTAAAGCTGGGCTGTGATTGGTTGTTATGGGCAATAAACAGTTTTACTTTTAGACAGTTTAAATAAATCTGATCACTAAAACAACACATTTCTTAAGGGAACCTGTCACCAGATTTTAAACCACTAAATCCACAGCACCCTACCTGAGGGTGCTGTGTTTAGAGGTGAAAATGTTGGTAAAAGGGTTCCCTTTAGATTAGTCCATGCAGGTAGATGAGAGGCAGTAAATATGTCTGCTTCAACCTGCGACTGATTGGCTAAAGTGGTTACCCCATGTGACCGCTGCAGCCAATCAGAGAAGAAGTGAGTCGTTGGCAACAAGGCTTGTGTTTTTATATATTAGTATGATGATTTGTTTTTATTGCTACATTCATTGAATTATCTCATTTTATTTTTAGGTGTTCTGTCACTATAGGTGGACATACTCTCAAAATACAAACATACACATGGGCCAATTCAACATATGGAGTTGGCAAGAGATATGTGGCATCTACTTACCCAGTCGTTTAAAGGATAAGATTTTACCCTCATATGCAAATAAAATCTTCCCTCTGCAAATATCCTTTGTGCTGTTATTCTTAATGTTACTTTTAGGTTGGGTTCCCACAGTGCAGAATTGCTGCAGATTTTGCATGCGTTTTTTTTTAACCAAAACCAGAATTGCATCCAGGAGACGAGACCTATAAGGCTTTTCTTTATATATTTCTTCTGTTTAGGTTCCGTTCCTGGTTTTGCCTAAAAAATCTGTAGCTAATCTGCACTGTGGGAACCCAGCCTTAGAGTTCAGATACAGCTGAATATTTCCACAGTGGATTTTTATGCGTATGTCACTGCAGATTTGATGGCAAAAAATCTGCAGCAAATCAAGAAGATTATACTGTGGATGTGAAGATCGACAGCATGTCCTGAAATCAACGCAGATTTTATTTTTATTTTTCCAGATTTTCGCTGCAGAATCCTCAATAAAGTGACTGTGAGCTTTAACAGCTAACAGGGCACACATCCAAAAATTTCCCCTCCCTCTCCAGGCTCATTAAGCAATGTTGTGACTGAATAATACTGCCACACAGTGACTGAATAACACTGCCATATGATTAAGTGGTAAACGGTAACAACTCTAGTTGTAAACATCCCTACTGTTTTAGGGTATTAAGGGAGATTATGCAGGGGCAAACGCAAGGTTTTTTAAATGGGGGTTCCAAATGCATACTTTATAAACCTAAGTTGTTTTTGCCATGCTCCCGCTGCCCTCTGTTTTTTACGCTACGAGTATTGGTCTGCCTGTATCGACCAGCCGAGCCCTTTATATGACGCACTCTAATATAAAGGGCTAGGCTAGTGGACATGTGCTGACCACTACTCAAAGCCTAAAAACCAGCGTAGATAGTGCCCCCTGTAGATAGTGCCCCACACTGACCCCGTAATAGTGCCACACACTGCTCCTGTAATAGACAGCACAGTGTATCATCATAGCCTTGGGGTACTTTGATATAATTTGTATAAGTAAGGCCCCATGCACACGAACGTGCTTTTGCGGCCGCAATTCCCCCAAAAATCCACGGGAGAATTGCGGCCCCATTCATTCCTATGGGGCCATGCTCACGACTGTGGTTGCCACGGTCCGTGCATGGCCCCGGAGCCCGGACCGCAGAAAGAACGGGCAAGCCTTATTACGGCCGTGTTCTGCGGTCCGGGATCATTGAAAATAATGGCCGCGGCCATGTGCACAGGCCGCGATTACCAGAAATTTCTGCAACAAATCTTCAATACCATTAAAGAGGCTCTGTCGCCAGATTTTGCAACCCCTATCTGAAGAGAAGTGGATGATACTTCTCATCAGAATGCCCAGCTAGTAAAAGAAGTAAAAACGCCCCGATGTACGCACATAATACACGCCCAGTTGTCTTTTTACTTTTCAACACGCCCAGTTGTACTTTTGCAAGCCTCATTTGCATAAATACGAAAATGGTCATAACTTGGCCAAAAATGCTCGTTTTTTAAAAATAAAAACGTTACTGTAATCTACATTGCAGCGCCTATCTGCTGCAATAGCAGATAGGGGTTGCAAAATCTGGTGACAGAGCCTCTTTAAGGGTACCTTCACATGCAGCATTTTTAGATGGTTTTTTTTTGTGGTGCTTGTCCCGGCGCTTTCTGCGGCAAGAAAAATATCGCGTATTTTTGTGTGGCGTTTCTTTTTTCACTTGGTTTTTTGGGTCAGTGGCGCTTTTCTTTAAATCGTGGCAGGGGAAAATTTTGCGTTTTTTCCTTAAACAAAGTATGTAATAAAATACAAATAGCGCCACACAAAAAATGCTTCTAAAAGCGCATGAAATTTATGTCGTTTTTTACAAGTTCCCCACAAAAAGCTGCACAAAAAGTATGTGTGAAGAAAGATTAAAGGAGGAAATGTATCCAACACCGATAACACCCATGTGAAAAAGTAACTGCACCCTTTAAGCTAATAACAAGTTGCACCACCTTTCTCACCAATAATGGAATCCAAACATGGATACAATTGAGTGCAGGGGACCTGTTCTGGATCCCTTATTCTCCCACTTTCCCGGTATCGGCTGTAATTTTAACAAACACTTCCGGGGAATCCTGACGAACCGACCAGATCCTTCCCCTGATAATACCGCGCATCGTGACCACACATTGCCACCACATAGTGACTGCATAATATTTCCATACTGTCACTGAATATAATATGCCACACCATGACCACATATTACCACCATATAGTGACTGAATGACCACCATACTGGTACTTAAAATACCGCCACACTATGAACACATATTACCTCAACATTGTGACTGAATAATACCACTCGGTAACCATATAGTGGTAGATACCAGTTCTACACAGGTGCTCTGCTGACCATATAAGTGAATACAGTACAGTGAAATCCAGAGATTCACCGGTGACTTCTCAGATTGCAGTCATTTATTTCCCCTTTTCTTTTCCATCTGACCCAGACTGTCATGACCACTTGTCGATGCAAACTTTGTTACCCAGACATCGATGGCTCCTCACTTTTCCAGCACCCTCCCCACCTATTCTTCACCCTCTACACAAGCTTTCCATCCTATCTCCTCTTTTAACAGTACCATCCTGCTGCCTCACCCATTACTGTGCCTACTTTTACCACATGTGCCCACATTATACTGTACTTCACATATAATGGTGTCATAACTACGGTTACCCCCAAAATAATAGGAAGTGCCCCAGACTGTAAAAGTTCCGGCACTGTAATGTGTTCGCTTCTGGGTCCCACGCACTAATAGTCATCTCTTATTGGCATTAACACAGTATTAGTGCCCCTATTTGTCCCCCACACAGTAATAGTGTCCCCTTAGTTCCCTATCACAAAAATAATTCCCCCTAATGCTCCTATAAAGTAATCGTGCCCCTATTTGTGCCACCAGAAAGTAAGTGCCCCCTTAGTGCCCCTTTACAGTAATAATCAGTGACGTAAGTACCACCGTAGCAGCAGTAGCGGCTGCTACGGGGCCCGCGGCATGAGGGGGCCCGTGTCGCCCACCGGCACGGGCCCCCACCATGGCCGGAGGCTCCGCTAGCAGCCGCTATGGCTGCTACAGCGCAACGCCACTGAACACTACGGCAGAGCAGGGAGGTATCTTCCCGCTCTGCCATTAAACAAAAGACATGTATCCCCTATCCACAGGATAGGGGATACATGTGTGATCGCTGGCAGCGATCAGGAGAATGGGGGACTGAAAGTCCCCTGAAGTTCTCCACCACAAACCTCGGACTTCCGGGGTCTGTGTCGGCAGTTCCGTAGAAATGAATGGAGCGCCGGTCGCACTTGTGCGCATGCGTGACCAGCGCTCCTTTCATTTTTATTGAGCTGCGCAGACGCCGGAAGTCAGAGGTTAGTCATGGAGAACTTCAGGGGGACTTTCGGTCCCCCGTTCTCCCTATCGCTGCCAGTGATCACACATGTATCCCCTATCCTGTGGATAGGGGATACATGTCTTTTGTCTTCACACTGTAGGTCGCATTTTTTTGGGGGGTTGGGGACGCTGTATGGCGTTCCCTACAGGGGGGGCTGTAAGGCGTTCCCTACAGGGGGGGCTGTATGGCGTTCCCTACAGGGGGGGGGGGCTGTATGGCGTTCCCTACAGGGGGGACTGTATGGCGTTATCTACAGGGGGGACTGTATGGCGCTATCTACAGGGGGGACTGTATGGCATTATCTACAGGGGGGACTGTATGGCGTTATCTACAGGGGGGACTGTATGGCATTTTCTACAGGGGGGGACTGTAAAAAAGGCACTATCTACAAGGGGGGGGGGGGTTGTGTGACACCCAGGGGAGGGGGGGCCCCAGTCAAAAGTTTGCTATGGGGCCCAGTCTTTCCTAGTTACGCCCCTGGTAATAATGCTCCCTTACATTCCCTACACAGTAATAGTGCCCTCTTAGTGCTCCTACATTTATTAATGCCACCTTACTTTCCTTAGAACAGTAATAATGCCCCATACTTAGTAAAAGTGCACCTTAGTCCCCCCTACTTAGTAAAAGTGCCCCCTAGTGTCCTCCACACAGTATTAGTGCCCCCTACTTAGTAAAAGTTTATTCTTAGTGCCCTCTAAACATTATTAGTGCCCCTTAGTGCCACATAGAATAGTGCCTCAACAAAGTAATAAAATGAATGCTCACAACTTCACTCCAATCCTCTGCTCTGCTTATTAGTCGGTCAGAGAGTGTGGCGCCATGGGACTCAGGTGGGTGGCATCCATCAAGAGAGGTCTTGGTAGTCAAGCAACCTTCCGGAGGGAGCTGCGGTCCGCAAAAGGGATCATCAGAGGAGGAGTCAGAGAGGAGTGCAGATGGAGTGGCAGTGCACATACAGAACAGGCTATCACAGAGGGTGACTGGCGCTTCTACATTATTCTCCCTGACAGTCTGCTCTCTGGCACTGCTGCTCTGTGCCTCTTCTTAGTAATTAAGTGATGCGACCTGTGCAGCAATACAGGTTGCATACTCCAAAGGCCGGCCCTGGCTGAAGGCTCTCAGAAGTTGTGTGCCTTCCAGAAAGAGTTGTGTTTGAGCAGTTGGTGTAATTTTGGTGGGCGACTCCTGGAAAGAACATCACTGTTCAAAGTCTTGCAAATTTGGACATGGTGGATATTTGTTTTAAACAGGAAAATAAAATCACCAGTGACTACATTCTTTCCTTCTATGTTACAAGTAGGGAGTGTGGCCTTGCAGTCGCACAAGTGTCACTGATGTACTAAAAGTTCTGAATCATAGATTAGTGGCAGCGAATAATGTTAGGTAAGAACTGGCATTGGTCAGTAGTGAGGGGCCGGCTATATACCTTAATGCCCCTACACATTGTAGGGGAATATATCCCTAATTTCCCTGCTTTCTAGTCAGTAAGTCAATCTTTACAAGTGACCCTAATTCAAGCAGCTTCTTCTTATTTCTAAACCACTTTGCATAGAGCAGTTAATGTAGCTGACATACACTTATTTAATAAAGAATTTATTCTATCTCTACAATGCTTCCTCTTTTTATTTTACATGAGTATTTAAAATAATTATTTTATATTGGGACCTCAAGAAAAATCTTCATTACAAGTTTTAAAAATACATGTTCTGTTTTGGAGAACCTACATTATGCAATTAGCCTGTTACTCATCATGTCCAAATATTTCCTGGAACTAAACAATATGTATCTTCTTGTAAGTGGAAAGTATATTGCGGCATTACCCCACGGAGCACAATGATTTTCCTTTTGATTACATGCTGCACAGATTTTCATTATTTCATTTTTAATATCTTTATTTGGACCACTTATGCAAGTTAATTTTTATTACAAACTTGCTTCTCCCTTTGTGGTGTGGCAAATAGTCTTGTGATGTAGTTGCCAGGCATCCAGCTGTTGTACCAACACATAAATATTTCTTGAAAGTGACCTTTTACTGACATGGCAGCTATAAACTTGTCTTGTAGATGTCCTTACTTAGTTAATGGTATTTATATCTCTGACCATCCCATCTGTATCTAATATTCAGCTCAGAAAAAATGCCTTATTTTAAGTTCTCCTTGATATAAATTGGTGAATGCTACCATTAGCTTGTAAGATGGAAGGCCGAATGCTCTCAATAAAGATTTTTTTTATTTTTTCCTTGCAAATGTACAAACTTGGACTGAAGACCACAACCACTGCAGGAGTCCCACCGTCTGGTTGTGCTCAAGATTCCACCAGAAACACCCATGTGCAACTGTGCCTCTCTAAGTGGCATGGATTACCAGATTTTTCTTGGTCAGTGTAGTTAAAGAGGCTCTGTCACCAGATTTTCAAACCCCTATCTCGTATTGCAGCAGATCGGCGCTGCAATGTAGATAACAGTAACGTTTGTTTTTTTTCAAAAACGAGCATTTTTGGCTAAGTTATGACCATTTTTATATTTATGCAAATGAGCCTTTCTTATGTACAACTGGGCGTGTTTAAAGTTATGTCCAACTGGGCGTGTATTGTGTTCGTTACATCTGGGCGTTTTTACTTGTTTTACTAGCTGGGCGTTGTGAATAGAAGTGTATGATGCTGACGAATCAGCATCATCCACTTCTCTTCGTTACCACCCACCTTCTGGCAGTGCACAGACACACAGCGTGTCCTCGCAAGATCACGCTGTGACGTCACTCACTTCCTCCCACAGGAACTTCATCGCGTCAGATGAGCGAGGGCACGCTGTGTGTCTGAACTGCCAGAAGCTGGGTGGTAACGAAGAGAAGTGGATGATGCTGATTCGTCAGCATCATACACTTCTATTCACAACGCCCAGCTAGTAAAACAAGTAAAAACGCCCAGATGTAACGAACACAATACACGCCCAGTTGGACATAACTTTAAACACGCCCAGTTGTACATAAGAAAGGCTCATTTGCATAAATATAAAAATGGTCATAACTTGGCCAAAAATGCTCGTTTTTGAAAAAAACAAAACACATTATTGTTATCTACATTGCAGCGCCGATCTGCTGCAATAGGAGATAGGGGTTTGAAAATCTGGTGACAGAGCCTCTTTAACACCGGGGAATGCGGCAAAGTATGTGCCTATTTGTATTGTGTCAGTCTTGATTGACAGTCCAAACACACTTCCTCTGCACTACGCTAAAGGGACCAATCACAATTAACTTCAATTACTTTTATGAACCAAAACTTCTATGATAACTTAAACTCACAGAATGATAGTGATTGATGCAATTCCACAATCTAATAGTAAGGCCAGACGTAGCTCAGGACAAACGTCAGCATGATATAATACAAGAGTCTGCTCCTCCACTCAATCCTCTGCTAATTCTCAATGGATGAGCTATTTTTCACTGCTGCTTCAATCCCTATGCTTTCTGTTTCAGCAGCCAGTATTCTTGCATCTCTGTTTGAGCGCGCGTCAATCAGATCTCTCTTCTTCCTGTCCAACACTGTAAGGCCTGATTTACACGAGCGTGTGCGTTTTGCGCGCGCAAAAAACGCTGCGTTTTGCGCGCGCAAAAGGCATTTGACAGCTCCGTGTGTCATCCGTGTATGATGCGCGGCTGCGTGATAAAGATGAGGCTAGTCGACGTCCGTCACTGTCCAAGGTGCTGAAAGAGCTAACTGATCGGCAGTAACTCTTTCAGCACCCTCGACAGTGAGTTCCGATCACAATATACACCAACCTGTGAATCAAAAAAAGACGTTCATACTTACCATGAACTTCCTGCTTCCTCCAGTCCGGTCTCCCGGCCGTTGCCTTGGTGACGCGTCCCTCTCTTGTCATCCGGCCCCACCTCCCAGGATGACGCGGCAGTCCATGAGACCACTGCAGCCTGTGATTGGCTGCAGGCTGTGCTTGGCCTGTGATTGGCTGCAGCTGTCACTTGGACTGAATTGTCATCCCGGGAGGTCGGACAGGAGGAAGAAGCCGGGAGTTATCGGTAAGTCAGAACCTCTTGTTTTTTTTACACGTATATGTATATTGTGATCGGAAGTCACTGTCCATGGTGCTGAACCAGTTTAACTCTTTCAGCACCGTGGACAGTGACTGTCTCCTGCCGTCGCGTACCCGAACATTTTTTGCCGGGTTCGGTCAAAACGAGTTCGGCCGAACCCGGTGCGCTCATCTCTAATTTGACACTCCGTTTGGATGTTTGTAAACAGAAAAGCACGTGGTGCTTTTCTGTTTACATTCATCCTTTTGACAGCTCTTGCGCGAATCACACAGTTCGCACGGAAGTGCTTCTGTGCGGCATGCGTGGTTTTCACGCACCCATTGACTTCAATGGGTGCGTGATGCGCGAAAAACGCACGATTATAGAACGTCGTGAGTTTTACGCAACGCACTCGCGCTGCGCAAAATTCACGCATCGTCTACACTGCCCCATAGACTAATATAGGTGCGTACGACACGCGTGAAAAGCACGCGCGTCGCACGCGCGTATATTACGCTCGTGTAAATGAGGCCTAACACTGCGATGCCCCGCAGGACGTCACGCATCGAACCCCTCCCGGTAATGCTGAGTAGCACGTCGTAATGGGAAAATACTTTAGTGACACAATACAGACTTGTCAGAGAAAGAATTGGACACCAGTGCAGGAAAATTTTGGGAGCTGGCAAGGATGATGCATGACTTAGACCATTATTGAGTAGGTGCAGTTTAACGTGGGGTGCGGAGTCTAAGGAATCCCCTGCCCTTCACCGTTAACCCCTAC